>NC_041397.2:216858309-217158309 GCF_900747795.2 Erpetoichthys calabaricus | reverse complement strand
CTAGTTACATGACCTGATGCCAACATGCATATAATCTCAAGGCCATCATGCTAGCTGAGATGGCGACTCACAGCATGTGGTATCTAAGCTCTGGTTTGAAATAGAAATTTTTGTTGGTAAAGAATTATTTATTGTTAAGAAAAGCAATATTTGGTTTTTGTATTGACCCCTTTCTCTCATTATTAACTATATATTTTGTTTCATATTTTGGTTCTGTCGCTTATTTTTCTGGCCTATTATTATAATCACCTTTTTTAAGTCCTAACTTGTACCATTATCTCATTGACTAATACCGAAAATCTTTCTTGTGCTAATTAAACAATACTTTGGTTACCATAATAACTACATATAAATTCACAAAACAGAGCATTGGGGGATTTACAAGCTCCTATTAGTGGTAAACACAAAGGGCTAAGTCTAATGAGCTAAGAAATTTTCTTTGAGTTTATGATGTTCCTTTCACTCTTCCTTAATATGACCATGATGTAGTATATTGTAGAAGTATATTGCATCTAACACTAAGAACTTCTATATTTGTCTTGATCCTGGCAGATGAAGTAGTTTGACTTGCAATTAATTAATTCATTACATCTCTATATCAGTAGTGTTGTTAGGTGGGGCATCAGAGGCTTTAGCTCCTGATCATTTTTTTAAGAATGTACAAGAACAATGTTTTTAAGCTCCTGACTTTTTTGTCCAACCTATTGAATCAGCCCCTGATCATAGCACTAAAGGCAAAGAGGGAAACCAACCCTACCTTAATTTCATATATTAAATAGACGATTGTGGAACTTCAAAGGGGACAGACCACCCCCCTTGAGTAATCTGGAAGGTCACAGTGGAGGCTAAGCCCCTGATCTCTGCAAATCCTAATGACACACCTGCTATATACCAATTTCCAACCTACTCAAAGCGCTTCACATAGACAAAGGGGGGTCACTTCAACAAGCAGTAAAGAGTAGCATCCACGTGGATGATGCAACACCGGCCATTCTTCCACCAATATGCTCATTACATATTAGCTATTAGGAGTTGAAGGGGTAAAAAAGATAGTTAACTAGTTAGAGATGTGAGGATTGGGGACCAGAATCACCAACAAGAAGCACCCTACTCTTTTCAAAAGATGTCCAGGGATCTCTTATGACCACTGAGGGTCAGTACCTTGGTCCCTGTCACTTCACTAGGGCAATGGGATCCACAAACAGATCACAGGGTAAGCGCCCCCTACTGGCCTCACCAACACCTCCACTTGTAGCAATCAAAGCTTTTCCTAGTTGGCCTCCCATCCAAGTACTGGCCTGGCCCAAATATGCTTAGCTTTAGGTGGATGACCTGTTCTGAAGTGCATTTGGTATGGCTGTAATAAACGTACATGGTGATTGTGCCTTTTTCTGGGGGTTCATTTCTTGTTAGTATCATCACTGTGGATAATTGTTATTAATAAATAAGAAATTGCTAACAGAAAATGTGGTATTGTGCTCTTAATTCTTAATAGTGTCCATTTATATAGCAATCAATAATGGGCTAAAACCCCATCTTGGTATCACTGAACATCCATCTCAGTTTAAGGTGAACATAACATATTCAACTCTTTTCATACTTTAGGACAATATATAATTGACAATTTTATGTTCATGTGTAATATTAATATAACCTTTGAGAATATCTGAAACTAGGAAGATATTTTTAATATTGTGTAAAAATCAATATTGGGGGAAAAAGCAATACAATGATTTGTAAATGTTAAGTACCTTCTCAGTGGTGCAAAACTGTGATAAACAGAATCTCTTATTATATAAATTTCTTTTTATAGGAAGGCACAATAAATATGTTAATTCATAACATGACACGTTGATTTTTTAGTTGTGCTTATTTTTTCATGCATGTCAGGGGAAATTGAACTGCAGTATAACTGGCCTCTCAAGACTTTTTGCAGTGTTTGCATCTCTAATCTGCATGAATAACATTTTCTTTATAAGCAACGAGGGAGAAGATGTACAGGCAGACAAGCATTGTATGATTCTGAACTGCTAAGAAATATCACATAAAATGAATTTGCAACAAGCAGCTATTTTTATACTTTAAAGGTAAGGGAAATAAGTGTGTCAGAAACAGAAATCAAATACCCTCACCTGTATTTACTACAGTACAGCACAACTAATACTAAGACAACTTGGACTAGGACCATGCAACTTATGAAAACTTTTATTCCTATTACATTTGATATCTCAAGTTCAATATAAACCTTAATTAACTTTAAACAATTCTGCACTGAATTAAAAATGCAGTTTAATTTCTGTTTAATGCAGTTTCTTTGTTTTTTTTTTCAGTTGTATTTTATGAAACCTTAAATATAGGTTTCTGGTGAAAACTTTAACAAAGCAACACCCCCAAACTAAACTTTAGACTACCTTAGAAGACTCACATGTGTAAATATATCTCTCTATTATAATACAACAAATCTTGGGAAGAGAGACGAGACGTGATTTTTTCAGACAGATACTTTCATGTCCCGCGAGACAAGACTTTGTGCCAAAGATTTAACCACGCCCGGGGCAGGAAATAAAACACAAAGAGTAGATGACAAAGTAGAATGTCGTAAAGAATACAAAAACATTGGCGCGATATACATGCAGAACAGATTACAGATAATGGAAGTGCGAAAATTCGAAAGTCTCAAAAAAATGATAATAAAGATCGCATTAGCTCAAACAAACAGAAATTATCACTTGGTGAAATAACGGAACAGCGAAAAGAGATCGAATATATTGTTCGGATTTAAACTTTAAGTCGGAGACTTGTAGATCATCTAATTCGTGTTGCAATCAGGGAAAAGTAGTGTTTCTTCCCATTAAAGAGGCCTATCAGCATGTATTAAAAGATTTGCTGTTTGGTGAAAGTGAAATCCACATACGCTGTCATGCTTGGGTCACAAAGTTGCACAGATACACAGGAGATTTTAGAGACAGAAACGTTATTCAAACACTTCAAACAAACAGAAGTCTCTTTCAAGAGTGAATTGAGCTCCGTGTGTAGTCGGAGGGGACTGTTCCGTCTCTCAATTAAAAAAATAGAAAATCTTCCTCTTCATAGGAGCGAGACCCCCAACAGGAGCACAGGATGTCTGGGGGAGAAGAGAGACAAAGCAGTGAGACAAAAGGACAGCTGCTGTATAGGTTTTAAATGTTCAAAGTGGCGTGCAAGATGCAGATCACGCAGCAGCAGCAAGCCAGCAGCTGATCCAGCAAAGATCAGCTGTATCACCAATTAACAGGGGGTTTTAGAGGAGCAACCGTGTCTACTTGGGGTGCGTTCAGCCCCCCTCTTCACAATGCAAGTGGCAGAGATGTGAAGGTGCAGGCTTTTTGGGGGGTGGATTGGCGAGTGGAGCGAGCAGGGGGCAAAGCCCCCTAGTTTTAATTTATAATTATTATGTTAATTCTACTACTCATGTATTTGACTGGATGTGACTATGATGAAATTCACTTTCATAGATACAGAGAATTGTTTACATGCATATGAAATTCAATGCAAAACACAAAACAAAATGAGGCAGTGAAAGAGGTCACTACATCAGTGAAAACTGCTCAGTCTAACTGAAAAATAACGATTATGTAGATGATGAAAACACCTACCATGAAACATCAGACTGATCAAAGTTGACCAAGATGATCAAAGTTGAGAGGCATAAGTGATGCACTTCAAGCTTTGTCAACAAGAAATATTATAATAATTTGTCACTTTCTTGCATTTTTTATATTAACCTGCAAGATCAAAAGGTGACTGGAAACCATATAACAGACACACTTCAGCACATTGACAAGTAAGCAGTGAGGGGTTTTACTGTGTATTAGTGCTGTGTTCACAGTACGTGCAAGTCAAACAGCATCTGTTCTCCCACACAAATTAAATAAATGAAAATTAAGTGTGGGAGGATGTCTGGGTAAGTATGATTTGCAGTTAGTACAAAACACTGGAATACATGAGTTCTTTCAAATACCTCTTTAGTGATGAAAACAGCCATTCCCTGAAGAAGTAAGTCACAAAGCGAGACAAGTACACACAGCCCCATTCTGAAGAACAGTTTTATTAATCCACACTTCCACCTCCGCTATAAGATTACATTTTAAACAGTGTGACAGTGTGAAAACGATTAATTAATTCTGAACATTTTACAGAAAAGATCTAGCATTAATATGTTAAACACAGCTACTGACAGGTTGGAATTAGTGTCATATAGTATAATTATAATACTATCAATTATGGTTTTTAATGTTATTTTCAAAACTACATTAAGGTGGAAACACAAGGGCAGTGTTTACACTGTTTGTACCATATATACTCAATATAATTATTAGGAAAATATAATCTTCTAATTATTTATGAGAGCTGTTTCTGTTGAAATTTTTGTGAAAATGAAGAATATTTTGCTGTCCAAAAATAGCACATATTTAATTACACAGTATATATGCCATATTTTTTATTATTCCCTGTGTTACAGATTGGGTAAAAAATATATGTAGTGCAATTATGAAATTTATCACATCTTCTTTCACATGAATCTGTTTAATTAGCATCACTAAGAAACTCTCTGCAACCCACTGATTATCTTTTCTATAAATACATAACTATTCCTCTCTGTAGTGTATATCATCTCTTAATATAGGCCAGCTTGTCACTGGATTTCTCATCAGTTTAATTCAAAGTGATTAAAATTATATGATTTTGTGTTTCTAAAAGCTGTCAGAATTTGTTAACATGTGAATTTCCTTTCAAAAACAATGCTCATAAAAAGTTGTGGTGCTCATTTTCAACCAATAAAATGCTTGAATAATATTTTTCATGCATAGTTAAAAGATGTTTTTAAAGTTAGAGGAGGATTTTTTTTTCATTGTGATTGCTAAAAACTGCATCAATTAGTCTTTATCAAGTGGCATTCATACTGAGCATAATGTCAGAGATTGCAAGGAAAAATGTGTTATGCCAATTCCAGTTTGAAGGGAATTACATGAGGTGTGAAATACAGTATCCAATTAGACTGGTTCCTGGTCAAGGGAAGAGTAAATACAATGGGGTTAAGATATAACCTCTGCAGATGCCAATAAGCCGGTGGAGTGCATGGCAGACATGGGGATTACAGGTGACGCCTAAAGATAAGGAAAGACTGTAAGTGGTGGGAGCTTCACAGTGCTAGATGATAAGAGGCAGTATGCAATGTCAGGTTATAAGAAACCAGCTAAGATAGAACTTTATCTTCTGTGCCACTTAAAAGCAGAGCAACTGGCTCTAGGATATTAGAGCCAGGTCTTAACCCTTGGAGGTGACTCTGACGGTCGGCTAAGTGTACTGTCTTATCAAGAGAGACAATTGTTTTAATTAGAGAGGACCAGGAGATTTATTGAGCTAAAATTATAACCAGGAATTCTAATAGCACAGTCATTAAAGCCTAAACACTAACCAAAAGTCAAAGTTGTAAAACCAGAAAGAAATGTCAAGAAACCAAATAACTAAGTCATGAAAAGTGTATTCATATCTCAGGTAATTATGGGATGTGCACCAACTTTTATACGGTTGATCCGATGACATCACACACAGCGTCTCCCCATATCCTTCTGGGAGTGTTTAACATGACAACAGCCAATGCAAAACTACAATAAATGGCAACTTAATATAACGGTCAATAAAATTTCAAGTCTTTTCAGGGATCTTCTGAGACATAATAAATGTTACCATTGAACCAACTGGGTGTATACCTTTAATAAAACTGTTTCAGTATAATTAGAAACTGAAGAAAGCACGAGATCACAGGACCAAATCGGTGGGCTATTAGGGCAGAAATATTACAGGTAAGGAGTTGAAACAGAAGGGAAGCTTTTCCATGCTCTGTGTCAGAAAACACTACTATTTTTCATCTGGATTAACCAAAACTTGTAGTTAACAAACAGTGAGTAGTTTGAAAATAAATTCCAATACTAGGATGATGAATGCCTTGCACTGTTGACCTCTATATTGTCTCATTGATGATGTCACTTGACATGACTTCTAGGTAATTTGTCTAGCAGCCTGCAGCTGCTTTTTTAACTGCCACACACAAAATGGAAGTGCCCCTAACTCAAGGAAAATCTCAATGCAGTAAATCCAAAACAAAAAATCATTCAATTTATTAACAGTATAATCTTAATAAATTGCAAAAACAAATACATTTTCAAAATCCATGATTTCAACAAATATAGAAATTATACTTGACTGAACACTAGAAAACTTTCTGAAGCCTGGCATGCTCTGAAAAAATAAAAATGGCTCCTGGTGTTGGGATTGGCAGCTCCACAAAACTCAACACAGAGATAACAATAAAATGCAATAATCGGAATAATAAAAGAATACTCCAAAGACAACATATAAGCAAATGTAAAACATGGGCTTTTTTACATTAATGATTCTTTCAATGTGCCATCCACTTAAAACTATTTTTTATCCTTATGTAAATGTCACAACTGGAGCTTTATTTTTGCTTTTTTTTGGAAAAGTATAAAAATGCATATAGCAGAAAGAAGCAGGAATTTCATTTAATTTGCCAATTGCAGAACTACCATTCCTGTTAAATATAAAATAACTAAACAACACTCTTAAGTCACTGGAAGATGGTATTAATCCCTGAAGATCAGATTTACAAAGAACAATAAAGGGTCTGCTACTTATGTGCTGGCCTTAGAGGCAGAGTGTCAAAAGAAAGCACCACATCTGAAAGAGGCAGAGAAAAAGAAAAGGTTAAGACGAACAAAAGAACACAGACATTGGTCAGACGATGACTGGAAAATGGATTTTGATTGGCTTCTCAGAGTTGTCTTTCCTCTGCTGCAGATGACACTTGTAAGTGACTTGTATTTAAAGAAGAAGCCAACTGAGGACCTGTGAGGCATTTGGTTCTCAAACTACAGACAATGATATCCTTATGTTCTTATGCAGATGTGCATCCAGTCCTTCCTCTTCTTTTTCTGTACTGGTTAGATCCAATTCAATGTCTTCTCTCAAGGCAGTAATAGACATAAAACGATCAGTTTCTTGGCAAACTGTCAGTCAGTAATTTCCCAACCCGCTATATCCTAACACTGGGTCACGGAGGTCTGCTGGAGCCAATCCCAGCCAGCACATGGTGCAAGGCAGGAACAAATTCCAGGCAGGGCACCAGCCCACTGCAAGGCACACACACACCAAGCACACACTAGGGATAATTTAGGATCGCCAATGCACCTAACTTGCATGTCTTTGGACTGTGGGAGGAAACCGGAGCACCCGGAGGAAACCCACGCAGACACGGGAAGAACATGCAAACTCCAGGCAGGGAGGACCTGGGAAGGTCTCCTTACTGCGAGGCAGCAGCGCTACCACTGCACCACCGTGCCACTCTTCTTGGCAATCTGTCACATGGAAAAACCTTCATTCAAAAAAAAAAGAAAGCTGTTTCATTTCTGATCCCTGAACTGAACTTTAGGAATGCCAGTACTTTGTAACCCAAGTCAACAGAATAACAGGTTTTAGTGGTGCTGATGCAATTACAAAGGTTTCTCTAATAACCAATTAGCATTTCTGCATGAGTGAATAAGGATAAGCTAAGGAAGTTCGTCATTAGGAAACTGAAGAAACTGCTGTTGAAAATGGGATTTCGCAATCAAATGTGAATAATAAATTAAAAATAAGATATTTCAAGCAGTAATGGCCATTATAAACATGAGTAATGTCTTGGCTATATTTTAAATGAATTTAATGGTACAGTATTGTGATAAAAAATTTCTATGAAAAACATGAATATTTCTGGGTTGTCCAGACTTTTGACTGGTAGTGTTAATTGTATTTGTACTTTAAAATATTTACACCTTGGTTATTTAAATTGTAGTCCATATAAACAATGCTTTAATACTGCTTATAACCTTCAAGAGTACCTTATTTCTGCACATCAAAATAAAAGCATGAGATTTTCTACATTAGGTTTGACATGGTAATTATTTAAGTACAGAACTACTTAATACATCTAAAAATTGATATTTCTCAGGCATAAAAAAGTAGATTTGCTGCATTCATTAAATGTGTTCTTTGGCAAAAGTAGATCAAAAGGTCAAGGCTTAAAAAAAGTTTGAAGGCTGGGATTTCCACTGGCAAAATGGATATTATGTTAACTTAATGGATATTAAGTTATTGTGAAATCATTCATCCATCCATCCATTTTCCAACCCGCTGAATCCAAACACAGGGTCACGGGGTCTGCTGGAGCCAATCCCAGCCAACACAAGGCACAAGGCAGGAACCAATCCCAGGCAGGGTGCCAACCCACCGCAGTGTGAAATCATTACTGTTTTAAATTTTAGGCAATGCAGTAATTTTCTAGTTTAGCGATACTCACACATATCATTTCATATATAAACACATTGGCAAATTTAGTATGTTGAATAACTGGCAGATATTCAGTAAGTAAGTACGCAAATAGAGTTGGTACATATTCTATTGTAAAATAAAATGCAATTATTTTCTGCAGCATTGCATTTACCATTCAAGTCTGGTATTATCATTATCATTTCCTGTGCTATCCTTAGGATAAAAAAAGTAATCTAGATTAAAATCAGTTTTCTAAAGCGGCATACTCTCCCCTGTATGTCAATGAGCTATTGTGAATAAAAAAGTGTTTGCAAAAGCTTTATTCAGTGTGTAAAATCATCAGGGGATTTTTATACTTTCAAAACTGACAACAATATGCCAGGGGCAGAGCTCTGAAAAGCATTGTCTGTATACTAGATGTCATGGCACACCTTATTTGAAGTAAAGGGACCTGAAATCAGGAGTCTTCTTTAGCATAAAATGCTCCATTCGCTCATTACTGGAGTATTCTACATACTTTTTAATTCTACTTCAGAGGTCATGCATTGGTCAAATGAAAAGGTGGGTTGTTAACTGAAGCCGTTTTGTTTTGTTTTTGCAACATAATCTGATCTGTAAATTAGCTATAATGCTGCTTATAAAATATATATATATATATATATATATATATATATATATATATATATGTTTCAGGCATTTTTTTTATAAAACCTGACCCTGACAGTATAATCGGTTACCTGAAATAAAGCATTATAACAATACAACTCAGTCAAACAAATAAGCATAACATTACAAGCACAATAGTATGCTTTGAAAACATTCAATGGAACTCAGCATTTAATATTCTGAACAGCTCTCAGATGTTTATTTTTTATTTACCACACCAGACTCTACAAAAAACATTGCTGTATAGTAACATGAAGGATAAAGGCTTGCTCATCCATACTGGTGGCTTCAGATATATAGCCTATTGTAGGTGAAAACAAATAGTGACTTATTTTCACTTCAAATAAATAATGTCTCTTTACATTTTATAGGACAATGTGCCACTTACATGACAGGAGTATTATTGACTTTGCTGACTATCAAACCCAGAGTTGTCTCAATCAAAGGGAGCAGCAGCTCAGAGACCCCACTGTGGCCACCCCCTCTCCATAATCCACAATCCCACTCCTTATATGATTTGGATTCCTTTTAAACTTTTTTCCTGGCTTATTATTAATCTTTTTAGATATTTCTTTTTGCTCTAAATGTTTTTGTCATGTGCTAATTCTGATTCTCCTCTTTAAAAATGTATTTGAAATGAGTTTAAAAAGTATTTATCTGATTGCAATGACATTTTGTTTCTTGTGGGCACCGCCATTTTGGACTTAGCTAGTGTAGTGTTGCTAGCCACTTTTTAATGTAGGACAACAGGAGGTCATGACCCATGATGTCACTAAATAAATGATATAAAGGTCAGGGAAAATGCACTTCCTGGTTATTCAAGAATGGGTAAAAATACTTTGTGTGGTGCACTTCACTCTATGCTCATTTTGTCTTTTCAAATTACAGACTTCACGCTTTAGTTTACTTGGCTATGCTTTTTGGTGTCTGATTTAGGTTTGGTAAAAGACAGGATTAGTTTTTGGTTGTAGAGTTTCATAGGATTCATCTTCCAACTCCTATTTTAAAATATTTCAGCTCTTATTTCTAAATGCATAACAATCACATTCACTGAGCAAATTATTAGGAATATTATACTAATATTGGGTAGGGAATCTTGTTGCTCTGAAAATGGGCTAAGTTCCTTGTGACATGGATTCCACAAGATGTTAGAAAAATTCCTGTAAGATTCTGGTCCATGTTGTCAATTTCTTCAGATTTTTCAGCAGCACATTCATGCTGCGAATCTCCCACTCAACCACATCCCAAAGGTGTCCTATTGGATTCAGATCCGGTGACTGGAAAAGCCACTGAAGAACTCTGAACAGTTTGCAATGACTTTTGCTTTGTGACATGTTTCATTATCATGTTGAAGATAAGTAAATTGTGGCCATGAAGGGATGCACATGGTCAACATCAATAGTCAAATAAGCCATGGAATTCAAGCAATGATTGATTTGTATTAATGTGCTCAGAGTGTACCAAGAACACTGTCTCACTATTACATCACCACTAGCCTGAACCATTGACGCAAGCGCTTTAAGTAGCGATAAAAGCACTATATAAATGTTGTTGTTGTTATTAAGTCAGATTGGATACATGGATTCATGCAGTTGGTGGCAAATTACCACCTGTGTACCTACATCAGACCAGGCTAAATTATTCTAGTCTTCAACTGTCTGGTTTTGATGAGTCTGTGCCCCCTTCAGCTTCAGCTTTCTGTTCTTGGATGACAGGAGTGAAACCTAATGTGGTCTTCTCCTGTTGTAATCCATCCTCAAGGTTTGATGTTTTTTCAGTCTGTTCTGGGTGAAAATCCCAGGAGGTCAACAGTTAGAAAAGCATTCAAACCAGCCTGTCTGGCACCATCAATCAAGCCATGGTGGTAATCAATGGGATCATATTTTTCCTCATTCTCGTGTTTGAAGTGAAAATTAAATGAAGCTCCTGACCG
Organism: Erpetoichthys calabaricus; assembly: GCF_900747795.2. Taxonomy (NCBI): domain Eukaryota; kingdom Metazoa; phylum Chordata; class Cladistia; order Polypteriformes; family Polypteridae; genus Erpetoichthys; species Erpetoichthys calabaricus. Next base: position 217,147,340 of record NC_041397.2, on the reverse strand, counting down.
GCATCATTATGCTTTTAGGCATTGCGCTGCTGCATGACTGGCTGGATGGATAAACAGGTGTACAAATGTTCCTAAAATTTTCTCAATGAGTGTATGTACTCAATTTTCAGGTAGAATCCACCACTTAATGGCAGTCACTTTACTCAACAGACAACAGACAAACTAGAAAAGGGCACACAGGGCTAACTAATGTGAGCACTATTTAATTTTTTCAACTTTATGCATTGTGGGTAGGGTAATTTCATGCTCATACAGTAAGAACCCCATGACTGTGATTGGTAGTACCAGTAAATCAGTATGAGATTGGCTTATTATAAGACAGCATCTGCATATATAAAATTATTATCTAGTATTACTGTTTTATCATCTGTTCAGTCAGATATTATAATTCTTAAATCAGTTTCTTAATGTGCATACTCAAAATTCTTGGAAATCACATTCTTAAACAGAAAGACACTTGGTTTGACAGATTATTCATGGAAAGACAAAATATCTGTAAAGGAAAATGAATCTTTTTACAAGAAGATCACCAAACACAAAACCAATAAAGCTGACCTGTGTGAGGTCTTCCCCTGATTGTTTTTAAGTCTGTATGTTGAAGTGTTGGGCTAATCTCTCTTCTTCTTTGTGTTGATATTTGGGAGCTTGCGGCACCTCATGCAGATGACATCATCAGGATAATATCATTACAATGCACGGTACATTAAGCTACACAGGTGCTAGTATGTGACATTGCAGCTACACTTTCATGTATAAAGGACATGGCAAGCAGAACAGACTGAAGAATTTTGTTTTTATTGGGGAATATGAATTTAAATTGAAGAAAGCCTTAAGACAGGTAAAAGAAAACAGAAAAAGTATATAGTGAGGTATGAAGAAGAGAAGAGAAAATGGAAAGAAACATTACATAGGTGAGAAATAAATATCTTGTCGTATTTTGTGTTGAAAGAAAATAACTTGTTTTAGGCATAAAGAAAAGCTTTGCTGATAGTATGGTACTGGTCTATACTTTTTATAAAGTTTTTGATTCTCCCCAATATTATATTTGGAATTAACAATGATTTTATTATTTTAAAAATACGCCTTTCCCTATTCAAGAATGTTGTTTCCTACACTGAGCCATTTGATTTTAAGACAGTGAAATTTCCTTTGAAATTTGACTAGGGATTTGTCAAGTCTAAGTTACGTAATTTCTGTCTTTCAAAAAATTAAATGGCAAAGTAAACATTACTTTTACTAGAATAGTAAATATAAAATAGTACTTTTTGGTTAGGCATTCTATTTAATGGATTGTAGAGAAAAAATGTTAGATAGGTGGATCATAAGCGTTAATAAGTTGACGATGAAACTAACAACTGAGTATCTAACATGAGATAGTGGTTGGGTATATAAAATTTCAAAAGTAGACATTTAAGAACATGAATCAGCCCCTTTAAATCAGGAGACCAAAGAAATTTGTAGACTGCAGTTCAAGCCAGTTAACTTGAAACAGATCTTCAATCTTGTTTTGTTCTCCAAACAGGCATTTCTGCTGTAGAGCATCTCCAGTACAAGCAATGTGGCATTAGGAGTGAAAAACCTACAGTCTTGCTTGGAGTGAAAACTCAAAATTACGTTAGATTTCTATTGCAGAGCACCACAACTTTTGTCTTCGCTGAATCTCTTAAGTTTTCATCAGAGAGATCCAAACTGGTTAATATATCTACAGTGGCATCTGGTGAAAACAATTTGGGTGGGGGCGCAGTTTTTGTGGGGACAAACTGAAGCAGCACTTATCTATTATATAATGTGTTTCACATCTCTGTACCTATAATATAGTGCCATTCCCATCTATTGATTATATAGTGCCTTTCCTGTCTATCTATCTATCCGGTCATTCCACATATTCTCATGGTCCTCATAATAGTGCCAATGCAAATCTTGTCTGGTCCTGTACCAGACCCATAGGACAAATACAGGCTACAATGTATCATACCCTTTCCACCATGCTGCCCAATCTGATTCCAGCTTTCCCATTTCTACTGTGCTCCAAAAGTTCAGTCTGTAACATCTGCAAGCCCCTTATTTTTCCCATAACTTGCCCTATCGATGTGGAAAGGAACTGGTGCACCTGCAACCAAATTTTATACTATACCTGTCTCTACATTGCCAAAATCTCTGCCAGTTTGCACAGTTCCCCATTCTACCCAAAACACACACCGTAATATCTGCACCCCCACCTCTGTAATCTTCCAATAATGTACACTTCTCTCTTTCCTATAACACTTCCATAGCATAAGTCCAATCCATATCTTTTTTTGCTTCTGCTAATAGAGTGCCCAGTCCTTGGCCATTTCCACTGTATTCAATAACTCAACATCATACAATCCCTAGTCCTTTGTTTTTTCTCAAGTCTTGCATCCCTGTTTCTCATTTAACACACCCACAGAGTCATTCCCATCCTATTTTTTTCTACACTTGCAGCCATTCTACCTAGTATTATGCAAGTTTGCCTGGCTTACCTCACCTGGGCACAAATTCACATTGTAAGATCCACAGACCCCCACATCTTAAGACATGTTAACTCCAACCTAAATATACCTTTACTATTAGGATACCTATATTTCCTTGAATATAAATTTTGCCCTCCTTTCCTTCAGGCCTGAAAATTTCACAATTAATTTTTGAATTAAATTGAGTCATTTCACTATCCCTGCCAAAACAATTTATCCTCAAGTTATTGTCCAGAGTTTTTTCCCAACCTTTTTTTCTGTTAATGGCACACTTTTTGTAACCAAAGACACACCACTATCTCACTAACCACAAACACATACACTTGCTCAATAGTTTGAAGGGGCGAGACTGCTGGAGAAGCTGGTAAATAAGGATCTCCGATATCAGCGTTCACAGGCACAGTACAGTAGTGACCACTCAAAGCTGTTTCACCCTTTTGCCCACCCATCTCTGCCTCAGAGGCAACATGTATGTTCACTATCCACCAGCGTTGTGAGACTCGATGGCAACTACACACCCAGGGCAGATGGACTCTAAAATCCTGGAGTGCTTGAAGTGCTGTGTCTGCAACATAGCAATCATGGAGCTGCTTTTATACCAGCTTCTTCAGGTATTCCTGCCCTGCTCAGATGGATCTCAACCACCCAAAGAGGTTGTCCCTCTCAGGTTCAGACCCAGGTGTGTTACAATATTATTTCCATAGCATACCTGGGTAGCTGTCACAGCGCACCACTGTACTGCAGCACACTGGCTGAAAGACACTACTCTAGATGACTGTGGCTACTTTAATGCTGTTTGCATTTTTCAGATAGATGTTTTAGGTCAATCCCAGCCAACACAGGGCACAAGGCTCCAGCAGACTCCCGTGACCCTGTGTTCGGATTCAGCGGGTTGGAAAATGGATGGATGGATGTTTTAGGTCTTGTACCCCCATCGTTGTCGACAAAGCTTCAGTACCGACACTTTGAAACAGTAAACTGGGAAAGCAAAAAATGCATTACTTACACCACATCCATTTAGCCAATTCTGTTATAAAAAGAGCTGGAAAAAGTCTGTGTGTTAGCTTATCCTTGATCACTTGTATGCTGCTGAATTCTTGCATCACATTGGTTGAGTCCAAGCTCCTTTATCTACTTTTTTCTCCAAGTGAATGATTTATGAAGGTGTTTTTCATTAAAGAAATAACCAAATTTTCTTTGATTTCTGAAGTTCCATTTGAAGTTGCCATCTTCCTAAAGTCACGCTTGTTCTTCTGTAGTTATGGACGGGAACATGAAATAGTTCATCGACAATTGCCTGATCACATTAGATTAGAATAACTTAAAACTATACTAATTCAATGCCAATGAATGTGGGAGCAAACAATTAAAGTGCGGCCTCAGGTCACCTGCTTGTAAAAAGATCAGAGACTTACATTGACACTCATTTGGCCAAAGCCCTTGACTCAGGAAATACAGGTATTCACCCAGCAATTAAACAAAAACAAGTCAGAACCATGTTTTTAAAAGAATTTGACATGCACTGACACCAGGCACATTGTGCAAATAAACACATTTATTTCATGATTATTTCACATTACCTAATTAATTTAGTAGCATTTTTTTTAATTATTTGGAGGAGGGACGGCACCCCAGTGCCCCACATAAACAAACCACCACTGTATATTTATGAACTGGCGGATCACTAGCATGGACCGTTTCTCTCTGGAGCAATAAATCACTAGTCTGCCTTTTTCCTTTAGTCTTGCAGAGTTTATGATATACCCAGAAGAAAGGTTATTGTTTCTAATCATTTGCTGAAAATGCTCCGGGAGTCTCATTCTCTATTTGAAAGTTCATTTGAGTTTTGAATTCTCTCAACTGACAACAGCTGAGCCGTGCAGGCTTTATCAGCTGTGCACAGAAATGGCTTGTTTGAGAAAATAAAAGATGAGTTAGCATGCCAAGATGTCAGCTTAGATCTGGAACTGCGTAATTGATTTGGTTGTGTAGTTGGGGACTCATATACAGGAAACAGTAAAAGAAAAAAAGCACACAGGAGGTTTTCTCACAGCTTTCATTAATTCAAGTTTGGCCTCCAAAGTGGTGGAGCTTAGGCAGGTTGGGTGATCCTCGGTTATCAAATTGAGAGTAGCTGATAGTAATTCCAGTTACATTCAGGGTTTAAGCTTACACATTTAGGTGAATGCAGTTAATTTTCTCCATATAAGCTTGCCTACATGTCTTAAAAAAGAATGAAATAATGTACAAGTATTAGAAAATAAACCAACCTAAAGTGTAAATGAGTACAAAGCAATAATAATGAATTGGATATCACATGGCTTATGCAGTTAAATGATCTCATTGTGCCATATTGCTTCATTGTGAAGGAGTCCTGTGGTTAACTAAGCACATTCAATAAACCAGAATAAAAAATAACATAGAGTGTGGGAATATTTCAGATTGGTTTATATCCACAAAAATATTTGCTTCATTGACTGTACTCTGAGCACATCTATACCTAAGGTACTTTAATATTCTTTGTCTGCTACAGATGTAGAAGGCAACAAAATTGTACCAGCTTGGTTAGTCATCAAATGGAAATCTCATTCAGGCCAATTCTTTACTGTTTGCTCCTGTGAATATTAACTACTGCCAATTTAGCAACAACATGGAGGTGAAACACTCGAGTTGGGTCCATCTCTGCTGTTGGGTAGGAAGACATAAAGGCATTCTTGAGAGCCATGGCTAAAGCTTACTGTATATAACAATACAGGAAACACATTCACAAACATTTCTATAAAATATTTCTAAAAACTACAAAAATAATGTATACTGGTTTATTTCTGAGTCTGTATTACAACAAAGAGTAGCACTGCTAAAATTTTAAATTTATTATAATTTATTTATAATTCTTCTTTGTGTCAGACTTCACTAAGCTTTCTGGTGTAGAATATAGTATAGTCATGTATTTATCAAAAGAGCATTCCTTTGGAGTTTATGTGTTAAAAAGAATTTTATTACACAAGGACATTTGAATTAAAAGTGTGAACTTCTATTATGTAGGATTTTCTGTGTGGATCTGAGTTGTTTGGCAATGTTTTGATCAAAAATCATGAAAGACACTTTGATTAGCATTTCTTGATCAAATGTAATGGTTCAGACCATCATCTGCCTTAATGAGAGGATAACCGTCTGTGTGTATATACTGACTTATGATGTATTTGTGTTTTATTGACACATCAATACTTTAACTTTGAGTGATACTTCTACAAATGTACTCATGTCATACAACTATGTTTTCAATGTAAAACTAATAACTATTTACCAACACTGAACTCTTTTAATAGGCTAATAAAGAATTTAAAACCCCCAATTCTTGCTTCAGAAATAGATCTTTAACTATGAGAAGCAGCAGTGAAATAAAATAAAAATCTAAATTCAGGTAAAAGTCACAATTTATCACAGTTAAAAAGAGAATTAATTACCCAGAAAACTTTTTTTATAGTTTGTTAGCTTATTCGAAACAGTCTTGATTAGAGTGACACATTCTTTGCTTTTAAAAGAAACCTTCATACCTAGACAGCCATCAGAAATGACTATGGATTGTGATTGCCAGTAAAATGCCTGAAAGCTAGCTGATTGTGCAACATGATTTAATAATGGTCCCAAAAATTGCTGTTCAATTTAGTCAATGCAACTGTTAGTCAGTACAGTACTCTGCAAACTTTGGTTGCCAAAGGGATCAGTGCAAGGTCCAGTGATGTTTTTAATCTATATACATAATGTAGACAAATAAAAATGTCAAAATTACTCATGACAATAAATTGGCCAGATTAGTAGATATTGCACAATCATCTACAAATTTGTGAGGGCTGCAGTTGTAACCAACAATTCTGAAAATCCTACAGAGTTCTAATGCACACCTAACCCTTCACCATTAGGCAGTATGCTACATCAGTTAAAATGGTGAATATTATGATAAGGTTAACATGAAGAAAGCTTAGTCTAAAGCTTTCAGGCCTCAGTTGTAATACAAAAAAGGAATTCACTGCACTAGAAAAGGTCCAAAAGAGTGTTACAAGGCTTAATCCAGAATCATAGGGTATGAATTATAAATTAAACAAAAGACTGAAGTCAAAAATATTTTCAGTCTAAGAAACTAACATGACCATAACTGTTGACCATGACTGTTGTGACCGAAAGAACGAGATCACGAATACAAGCGGCTGAAATGAGTTTCCTCCGCAGGGTGTCTGGGCTCTCCCTTAAAGATAGGGTGAGAAGCTCAGTCATCCGGGAGGGGCTCAGAGTAGAGCCGCTACTCCTCCGCATCGAGAGGAGTCAGATGAGGTGGCTCGGGCATCTGATTAGGATGCCTCCTGGATGCCTCCCTGGTGAGGTGTTCCGGGCACGTCCAACCGGGAGGAGGCCCCGGGGAAGACCCAGGAGACGCTGGAGGGACTATGTCTCCCGGCTGGCCTGGGAACGCCTCGGGATTCTCCCGGAAGAGCTAGAAGATGTGGCCAGGGAGAGGGAAGTCTGGGCATCTCTGCTCAAGCTGCTACCCCCGCGACCCGACTTCGGATAAGCGGAAGAGAATGGATGGATGGATGGATGGAAGAAACTAACAAGATGAGATTTGGTATAATTGTTTACAAAACATGTAAGAAGTAATCACCCCTTTGGAAGTTTTCACATTTTATTGCAATAGAACATTATATAACAGTGGATTACTTTTTTTTATTTTGGCAGTGATCAACAGACAAATAATCTGTAATGTCAATGTGAAAAGAGATTACTGCAAAGTGGTTTAAATTAATTACAAATGTAAAACACAAAATAATTAATCATATTAGTACTTGTATTCACCTCCTTTAGTATGACACACCTAAACCATCACTGGTGCAGCCAATTAAGGTTAGAAGTTACATAATAAATGGAGGTCACCTGTCTGGAGTTTCAACTGATTGAAGGGTTGTCTCTCTGTCTGTGCAAGGTCCAGCTTGTAGTGAGTTAATATGGCGACTGAACCTACACAATGACAACAAAAGAACACTCCAAGCAACTCTGCGAAAAAGCATAAGTCAGGGCATGGAGACAAGAAGATATCCAAGTCACTAAATTTCTCTTGGAGTTGAGTTAAATCAATCATTAAGAATTGGAAAGACTATGGTACAGCTATAAATCCGTCTTGAACTGGATGTCCACAATAGCTGAGTGATCAGCAAGATGAAGACGAGTGACGGAGGCCATCAAGAGACCTGAAGGAGTTACAAGCTATGGCAGTTAACATTGGAGAGACTGTGCAGGCAAACACTGCTGCCCAGGTTCTTTACTAGTCGCAGCTTTATATAAGAGTGGCAAAGAGAAAACACTCACATGATATCTCGGCTAGAGCTTTTTAGAAGTAACATGGTGAGACTCTGAAGCCAGCTGGGAAAAGGTTGTATGGTCTGATAAGACCAAACTCGAGTTTTGTGGCCATCAGACTAAACACCACGTACCCCTGCACATTATCAATAGCACACCATACCCACCATGAAGCATGGTGGTGGCAGTATCATTTTGTGGGACTGCTTCCCTGCAGCAGACACTGGAAGGTATGTGAAGGTAAAATGGTTGCAGCAAAATATAAATTAGATTAGGCAAACGTAATTAATTCCAAGGGGAAATTTACATGCTTACATCAGTTGAAACATAAAGAAACAAAGATACGAAATCACAGGAAAATAATACAATCAATCAATAGAAGTATAAATAAATGTACATTCTGCAGAAATTGCAAAATGAACTTAAAGAGTATAAGCATTTAGTTTGGGACTTTGGGAGGAAGCATGGTATTGCCTGATAGCAGGGATCAGCAAAGACCCCCCAGAAGTGCCTCTTGGCAGGCTATAGAGGAATGAACCAGTGGCTAAAAGTGCTTGAAGAGAGTACCTTCTGGAGAGGATGGAGGGGATTTTTCATGATGGCATCCAATTTTGTCATCATGCTTTTTTCTACAACAGCTAAGAGTGTGTCCAGGGAAACACTGATGCAGTTTTTCAGCAAGACAACGACCCCACCTATAAAGCCAAAGATTCCACAAGAATGGCTTAAAAGTAACAATGTTAAAATCCTGGGGCCTCATGCATAATGCCGTGCGTAGAACTCACATTATAACATGGCGTAAGCACAAAAGCAGGAATGTGCATACGCACAGAAAAATCCAGATGTAGGAATCTGTACATACGCAAACTTCTACGTTCTTACGCTTCATAAATTCCGATCAGCGTGAAAAGTAACGCACGTGCACGTGCCTTCTGTCCCGCCCCACCTCCTCCCAGAATTACGCCTCTTTGAATATGCAAATTAATATAAATAGCCCTTAAGCTCAGCCTTCTGTGAAAAGACAATGGGAAAAGCACAGGGGAAAATATAAGAATTTCAGCGAATACCAAATGGAGGCAAAGGAAAAACGTACTATTTGTTGGTTTAAACAATGGTATAATCAACAAAATGAAGTTGATCAAGTGACAGAGTGTCGAAGAAACTCGAAAGCTCAAGTTCACAAAGTCGCACAGTGCCTGAAATAAAAAAGAAATCATATATCAAGGTCGCCGTGAAAAGGCAAGTCGTAGCCCACCGTCTGAGTGTCATATGAAAGCTTATTAGGGCACTGAAAAAAAAAATAGGCACACAGTGGGAAAAAAGCACGAAATGTCAACTTTAATCTCGAAATTTCCACTTTAATCACGTAGTTTATTTTGCCATTAAAGTAGAACAACATAAACTTCACCTTAAAATCATTTAATTTACTAGTTTCTCAAATCCCATTGTAACTAAAGTAGCACATTAAATGCTTTGTTCTGTATTTGATCTTCTATGTGCTCTGTGTGTGAATCACTACCTGCTTCTTAAACGGGCTTTCTTTTTCTCCAACAGAACACAGAATCCATTACATTCGTGATATTACAGCTCTCTGAATAATTAAAATACCGAGATGTATACGTGATATCTTTTTCATGATGATAGGAGTTAAAGCATGTTATTAAACATGGGAACACGGTGGCGCAGTGCTTGTTCATGTATCACACAAGAGGCTTGCTGCGCCATACACGACCTTCGATGAAATAATTTATTGCAGCAGTACTGTCTCTTTCAAACGTACTAACCTCCAATTCCTGTCCTTACTTTTCTTTCTCCAAATACCCAATCGCCACACAATCAGCTCTGTAATAGACATGAAGCCATCTGTAAGCTTAGAACGCAGATTCTTCAAAACTTTTAAGGAACATTGAAATATCTTCGTAGTACATGTTTAATTATTCTATTCATCTATCCTTCCAGTGTCGCGTCAGCATGAGCAAGAATACAACGCAATGCAGGAACAATCCATGAACTAGCTAGTGCTGGGGCACCGTGTCCTCACATGTTTAATTATTAACAATGAAGATTATTTAAATGAAGTTAAAGTTTTATCTGTATAATATAATCAACATATTTTGCTGCAATTCATCTTAAAAATGATATCGTCATCATATGTAAATACGTGCTTTATAAAGTGGCGCAGGTTGTGCAATATTATAACTGTATCCCAAGTTTACAGTGAGGTGATTGTACTTATAAGTCCAAATAGTTCTACAAGGAGCACTTGATGGACTGATTTAGTGCGTTTATAGTTCTTGGGATGAAACTTTTATAAACCGCGAAGTCCGTACAGGGAAGTCTCTGAAACGTTTTGCCGTGGCTGAGTCAGCGTCTGCTTCATGCTGTATACCGATAATTCTCTTTCCGATCAGCTGCTGCTGTGATTCCCCACTCAGATACAGTGATATAAATACTCCGAGTGGTGCAGTGAGAGTAATATGGAAAAAGATGATCTGCTGTGGCAACCCTTAATGGAAGCAGCTGAAAGAAGAAGAAGATGCATTGAGAGTAACAACGCTAAAGCAGTTATGGTATTTGGAATACTATGGCTATTCCCTGGACCATTATATTGCTGCAGGTTAATTACAATCAGATGCATTACACTAATAAACAAATATGCAGTTAGTTTCAGTGTATTTATAAAGCCGCGTCAGGAATGTGGGTCTAAGAAAGAAAGGGTGACCACACAGGAACAGTAGCACTGCTTTGACGCTGGGTGCTGCCAGTCTGCAAAACCGAGCGGAGAAATCGCGTACGCCAGGGCATGAGGTACCGTGGAAAAGTGCGTGGCTTTACGCCAAGTTTAGGTTTTATACATTGCAATTTGAGCGTGGAAACGTTCGTACGCAACATTTCTGTGCGTATGCACCATTTATACATGAGGCCCCTGGAGAGGCAGAAGCAGAGACCAGATCTAATCCAATTGAGAATTTCTGTCTGAACTTGAAAAAGGATGTACACTCGCAATCCCCTTACAACCTGGAAGAGTTTGAACAGCTTTGCAAAGAAGAAGGAGGAAAAATAGCAGCATTCAGATTTGCAAAGTGAGAGAGAGTGAGAGAGAGACCTGTGCAGACAGATTCAACACTGTCATGGCTGCCAAAGGTGCAACTACTAAATACTGACATAAAGAGGGCAAATCCTTATGCAATCAATTATTTTGTTGTTTTTTATATGAGTTTAATTTAGACGACTTTGCAGAGATCTGTTTTCACTTCAACATTAGTCTTTTTCAGTTGGTCGGGGTCAAGACAAATTAAAACCATTGTGATTCAATTTCGTTTAACAATAAAATGTGAAAATGTCCAAGAGGTGAAAACTTTTTATGGAACTGCAAACGTGCTTTAATGGCTCTTCAGTTTTTTTAAGAAGTGCTTTGTATTTCATTGTTTCAGATCTCATCACTGATGGATATTTGGAGCACATGGGGAGCCTATTTTATACCTGTCTCATTCACATGTTCTTTTGGGGCACATGGAAACTAATAAAACTAGAGAGCTAAAGCGCTAAAGATAGTTTTGCAAATTGAGTCAAAATGACTGATTATTTCCTGCTTTTTTCTTTCATTTGACTCTCTTATTACAATGAATATTATTGATGTCCCTTTTGAGAGGGTGGGTATGAATATTGTTGGTCAAAAAATAAGAAAGGTGTTGAATACATTTTAGTAATTATAGCCTGTGTCACTAAGTATCCTGGGAAGCCCCACTCTGAACAGGGCAAACTCCGGCAATCTTAAGAAAGCCCTGACTAAGATTATCACTCACATGGGGATTGCCTGGGAAAATCTGACTGATCAAGGTACACCTTTAACTTTTACACTGAGGGAAGAGTTGAGTACTGCACTCTCTATCCTCTTTAATAAAATCCCTTTGTGCGTCCAGGTGTCCGTGTGTGTGTGTCTTCTGGTGAAGTGCGCATGTACGGGGCACGGTGCGATGCGCGATATTACTGTCAGAGAAAGTTACAGGTGTTTTACGGAAATACAAACCAGTATTACTGCGAGAGGAAATTAAAGGTACACAATACAGTGACGCATATTACAGCCACATACAAGCCACTATTAATGTCACAGGAGATTAAATGCATATTACCGACGCGCACACCTGTATTACCGCCAGAGAAAATTAAAGGTATATTACGGACGTACAAGACAGTATTACTGTCACAGAAAATTAAAGACACACAATACACGGTGGCAGCCCACGAAGAACGGTCAGCTCAGCAAATAAACATAAACAAAAGAAAGTCTGAAAGAAAGAAAAATACGACCAACAAAAAGTATGAGGTCAAAGTCCCTTGCCATTTAATATAGACTGTTCCTACTAATGTTTATGCACTAATGTTCTAGCGCCCGTTATTGTAACGGGCTAAATGACTAGTTAAGAAATAAACTACTAGCATTTATCATTATCAAAAAACGGTTTGACTAAATGATTTTAAAAACATTAAAACAGATAATACAATGTGTTACTCATGATGATCCCTAGTCCTAGTGCAGGGTTTCATATTTTTCTGTGTATACAGTGCATGAATCTCCACAGGCTTCTAAAGGTCTTAACCCACTTAAGTTATTTTTTGGCAGGCTGCTTTGAAGGCTTCTAGACCTCTTGAAATGGGACTGGTAACAAAGTTTACTTGATGATCATAAACCCAAAATGATCTCAAATTGCGAACTTTCAGGAGATGTCCAAATTATTGTCAAATTGCAAGGGAATATTTACAACATGAAAAAGCAAATAAAAAATGCTTATATGATAAGAAAAGTAAGCTTTGTAAATTTCATACAGATGTCATACTTGTTTTTTATTCTTGATCTACATGAAATAACATGGTCATGCTACTACTGAATAATGTGTAAGCCCTGCAGATCATAAAAGTAGGATTCCTGGATGTTGTTGCATGTTATCTGCTGAAAGAAAGTTGTGATCTTTCTAAACAGATGGTTTGTATGCTAGTTTTCTTGTGCTACCAATGGTGAGTATTTGCCTTATGTATAAAAGAAACAGCTGTGTTTTTACTCTATGAAATGATAGGACAGACACAGGAAGAGGTTTGGGGGAAGGCACCCGTATACTTGAATTAGGCTGCCAAAATTGAAAGGTTGGTTCCATAGAATGGGTCTCAACAATAGAACAAACATAATAGGCAAAGATGGTAGCTTTAAAGCTGGGCAGGGGAAGTGGTGTCATCAGGACCAGAAGTGTCATCATTAGTCCTAGGGCTGGAAGTGGCATCCTCGAGTCCAGGTGAAATTTCCCGTGGTTGGTCTGCTGATGAAAAAGAGGGAGGATTAGTGCACCCTGCCACCCCCTGGTCTGGCATAGAATTATGCCTTTGTGAGCCCTTCAGCTGCCTCCCATGCACACGTTTGTGACAACCCATAGAAATCAGGGTGTTAGGATGAGGATGAGTGTGTCAGGACTGGCCTATGGAGCCCGATTCCTATTGTGAAGCACTGATACCAACCTCCCTTTTAGCCTTGTGGAATAGCCTATTGATAAGGATTTCATGAACTCCTGGAATTATTGAAGTAAAGCACTGCCTCTCTTTAGAGGTGGTAGGTCTATTGACTTAATTTTACTTTAAGTGTAACTGCTTGCAAAGTTGTATTGTTTGCATTTTTGACTGAACTGTGTTTACATATTGTAATGTGATTTATAAATCCATTAAAATTCAAATAAAAACACCTAACCCTAACCCTAAGCCTAACCTTAAGTCAACAGTATCAAGACAAATACAATGATTTATGGGTTTTGCTAATTATTGTAGCAAAATGTTTCAGACAGTAATGACACCCATACTACAAATACTTAACAAAAGAGGTCTCCAAAATGTTCAAACAAAATTTGACAATCGAAAGACACACTTTATTTTTATTGAACAGTAAGAACATGAGATTTTTGACAAAGAATACTTTTTAAAAGTTGTCAAGCTTTCTATTTCATCTGTATGACTTGGTAGCTTCCTACAACACTTTGCTTGAAGAAGTGTTTACTGGCTTCAGAGTTACTGTAAGTGCATTTCCATTTAAATTCTACTGGTGTACTTATATGTGTGATTTGCTATTAAGTTGAAAGAATTTTGTTGGATGTACTTTATCAATCCTTATCAAAGACTGGAAATAAGTCCCTACATCATCTCCTCTGCTCAAGACTAAAAAAGTTTTATCTCCCAAAACTTTTCAGAATAGGCCATGCCCTTTAGTACTGGGATGCACATAGTTGATGTCTTCTTCACAGTGTCAGGTGCTGTTATGTCTTTTTTGACCAGAACTGCACATGATACTCAATATGCAGTCTGACTAATGCATTATATAGTCTGAGCATTACAGCCCTTGATTTACATTATAAAGTTTTCACAAAAAAATGTGATATATTATTTGCCTTTTTAACTGCTTCAGCACTTTACTTAGATGATGAAAATGTTTGATCAAAATTTACCCCTCAATCCTTTTTTAAGAAGTTGTTTCCTGTAAGCCAGTGTCCCCGTCTTGTATTTATAATTAATGTCTCTTTGAACTTTCTGCACTAAATTCTTTTTTCCAAGTGTTTGCCCAGTCTTAGAGATTGTCAAGGTTTTTTGTTTCCTTGTTGGCAGTAGATATACTACTTCCAGGTAAATCCACAGTGGATCCTGGGAAATCCACCCAGGATAGGGTTGCCAGACGTCCCTTATATACGGGACATGTCCCATATTTGATAATTTTGTCCCCTGTCCCATACTGACCTTTCAGGGACACCCAAATGTCCCATATTTAGTTCATTTTCAAATTTCGTAATAAACTATATTTTTACTACCTTCCTACAGTATTTAGTTGTAACTTTATAAACAGTGTCAACAAAGTGTCTTGTTACTACTTGCCACGGCCCACTTTTTTTCTAACTGCCTGTATTAAATAATAATAATATTTCTCTGTTCTCTGTATTAAATAAATATTTTCAAATGATTTCACTTTTACAGAATTTTTTTTAGCTTGTATTAAATCATTTTCAAAAGATTTTACTTTTGTTTTCCAGATTACCCATTAAAATCGTGGCTTTATGTTTTTAACTATGTCTCTAATTTTATATAATATATTGGTCTGGGTGTGTAGGGGGCATGTATAAATTTATATATATAGTAATATAGAGAGAGATTTTAAGAGTGTCCCATATTTCTAATTTTCTAATCTGGCAACCCTACCCCAGGACATAGAGTTAGACTCAGTCTGGAACTATTTTCCATTGGGATTGTGTGATACCAGAGGTGCTTCTGAAGGCTGGCCTGTTAAGGCCTTCCTGACCTCATTCAGGGAGTTTGGAACCGGGAGTGGAGTGGAAGTAAGAGTTCTCCTAGCAATGAAAAGAAGAAGGATATAGGTTAATAATTTTTATTTCCATCAAACGATGTGGCATCCTTTTGTTCCTAACATATTACCCAGTCTAAATCAGTATACATATCCAGCATGATTTTTTTTTTTCATTGAGATCTGATGTGTTTTCAAATTAATCCTTTAATTTTTTGAGCAGTTTATTTTCAGTTTGTTTAGCCTTCCTTTTAGAATACTAACAGCAAACAAAACACATTCCATGAACATTAACAACGTTTTTCTGCAGTAATGGGTGAACTTTAAGCTGATCTGAACCAAGAGTTCTACTATGTAAATAACTTCTGCCCTGCTACAATGCATTTATTTACAAATGTTGAATGAATCTAATTAATATATGTTGGGCCTTAATTCCAAATTTGGAATATCTTTATCCATATTTTATTTGGCTTTGAAAGTCATCAAAGCTATTTATAACAAATTTGCTAATATTACAATAGAACATGAACTGTGTTAACAGATTACTTTGTTGCTGCTGAATGCTGCTTCTATGGGTTAGTCAATGTACTGTAATTCATAAGAAAACATTCTCATAATGTCTGGCCAATATATGGTGTTACTGGTGAAATTTACAGATAAGTTGTTCTTCTGCATATATTTGTGTCTCACCTGTCCTGTTTCTTGTGGCATCTGAGGTGATCAACAGGATTGAATATACAAGACTTCTTATTATGTATGCAGAGACTTTAATTTTCTAATATTTCATATCTTTATTCATTTTGCCAAAACATTGTATAGAAAGACATTCATCTTTCCTTATCTCACTATTTTTAAACAAGTGAATATGACTAAGTTTGAATAAACTTTATCTAAAAAAGATTTATTTGATTTTCTTAGATATAAAATATGGCAAAAGTATATATTACTTTTCATAATAAGTAAAATAAGATAAACCACATTGTTGGGTTTGAAACGGTAGATATTTGTTGGTGGTCAGTGCAAAGATATTTACATTTCAAAGGGCTAATGTCTGCCTCATTGTTATATAAAATGTAAGCCACTGTAAAAGAGCATTTATCAGAAAAGGGCACATTACACATTTAGACAGCAATGTTAAGCGTCTTGTGTGCACTCATTAAAATGATTATTTCTGTCAGTGAAAGTAATTAGCATTGAGCTCATTCCAGCAGACAACACTGTGCTGGTGCGCTTTTATGTTTCAAGAAATCAGCTGGTTAAAGATTACTCGCCACTGTAAATTTCTACCTTTTTTAAATCAGTACTCAAGTTATAAGAGGCCAAACTGGGGCTTATCTTCATTAGTTAATATCTTGCTGGGCTGATTAATCAATCAGTTCCTATTTAATTTTACTTTTCCACTGATCGTTGTGGAAAAAAATATGTATAGTACTCTCACATAATAGAACAAAGCAGAAAAAGCCAATTAAAGCATGGCAATATCAATTAAATACTTATTTTATGCTTTAAAACTAAGGATTAGATAGCCCTAAAGGGGGAGAGATAATTAAATATTAAATAACAGAGCTATAGAAATGAGCCAAGGAGAAAAATAATCTAAACACTCATAGGCAGGTATGAATACCTTTGAGGTTGTAATCAGGCTGATCCAACCCTGCGCTCGGATAGCCTAAATCCCAAATATCTAACAGGCTACCCTAAATGACCCACTATAAACTTTAATAGCATGCATCAATTAATCCAGTAATGTGCTCATCTAAGGGGATGATGGTCATTTAATATTCTCTGTTTCTAATTGTATGGCAAAGCAATATACGTGTTGAATACCTACTACTTAGCTGTTTTTTTGTTCTATTGGAATGTCAAAAGAAATGCATTTTATTACTAAAAATGTTTGTGATACTCCATCTTTTGGAAAGATAGTGATGATGCAACCGCATAGACAGATGCATAGATACTTATCCTTTCATT
This sequence comes from Erpetoichthys calabaricus, assembly GCF_900747795.2. Classification (NCBI taxonomy): domain Eukaryota; kingdom Metazoa; phylum Chordata; class Cladistia; order Polypteriformes; family Polypteridae; genus Erpetoichthys; species Erpetoichthys calabaricus. Next base: position 217,130,198 of record NC_041397.2, on the reverse strand, counting down.
AAGGTGGATTAGGGGCGGCACGGTGGCGCAGTGGTAGCGCTGCTGCCTTGCAGTAAGGAGACCTATGGGTTCGCTTCCCGGGTCCTCCCTGCATGGAGTTTGCATGTTCTTCCCATGTCTGCATGGGTTTCCTCCGGGCGCTCCGGTTTCCTCCCACAGTCCAAAAACATGCAGGTTAGGTGGCTTGGCAATTCTAAATTGGCCCTAGTGTGTGCTTGGTGTGTGGGTGTGTTTGTGTGTGTCCTGCAGTGGGTTGGCGCCCTGCCCGGAATTGGTTCCTGCCTTGTGCCCTGTGTTGGCTGGGATTGGCTCCAGCAGACCCCCGTGACCCTGTGTTCAGATTCAGCGGGTTGGAAAATGGATGGATGGATGGATGGATTAGTCGGTTTATGATGCAGTCTGAAGAACAATGTATTTTATCTAATGCTGACTTGAGTTCAAAATTTAAACATCTAATTATGAGGTATTGTTCCCTGTATAGTTTCAGACAACAGTATACAAGAGTGTATTTTTATGCAAACTCTGATGTAGTTTTGACTTAATTTTTTTTATCAGTTATGCAACTTTGGATTCATGTAGTCGTTCAACAAAAAGTTTAGTAAAGTATTAGAATTCCATGTACTGAAATGTTTTTGTGACAGATTATTTTTTATACAAAGCTCTTCGAAAGATGACAATTTATTTTCTTTGAAGGTCCAGATTTCAGGCATGTACCACATGTTAAAAAATTATTTTACAGAGGGTAGTTGATTTGTAATAGTGTGATTAACCATGAAGCATTTCTAATTTAAGGTGTCATCTGTACTAATACTTGAACTTTACTGAATGTATTGTAGTACAGAGTTGAGAAAAACTATTAGATCTTTTTTTATGGCTGTAGATTAACAGATTTTTGATTAATTTCACCATTTTAATGTTCACATTCTTATAGTAACAGACAATTAGGTAAGCCAAGACCTTACTGTTTTTTTTCAGTGTGAAACCTGTGGCCTGTACAGAGAGTTTCACATCCCAAACCCTAGACACAACCGACCACAAATTTAGGCTCTGGTTCAAAAAGATTATTTTAGTAAGGCACAATACCTTTGTTATAGCTGGAAGTACTTCCAAAATGATCTCTTTAAACATATTATAAACCAAGAAGCACAATTCTACTCCTTCCGTTTACTTCTCTGTATTGCCAGACAAGTTTTGTCCTCCTTTTTCCTGACTTTGACTCACCCAAGTGAGATGGAAGGATCCTTTTAAGCTGGACCTGGGAGTACTTCTGGCACATCTGCACCATGGCCAGGAAACACTTCTGGGTCAGGAAGAACTTCCACCTGACAGCAGCTCTCTCCAGTGGCACCCAAGGGCCCCAATAGGGCTGTCTCCAGAACTGCCATGCTGCCTCATAGGTGTTTACACAGAAACTACACTAGAAGAATGCTGCCACTCAGGTACTCTGGGAACTCTCTCGCTGATCTTCTATTATATGCTGCTGTCCTTCCATACCAGTCCATCCACATCTATCACAAACCTCAATACAACAATACCATAACAGTACTTGTGGGTATTCATATTTTTCAACATACAATTTTCCAATATAACTATTCAAATTAAGGAAGAAAAATATAAAATTGGGCTTACAGGGTAAGCTCCAACTAATTTACTGAATCCAATTTATTTTTCTGATATCAGGACTGTTTATATACAGTACTCGTTGCTATTAATGTTTACTTGGTGCATTGCCTTTTTTTGCTTTGTAAAAATGTTTTGTAATTAGTAGGGAGTGGCACCTTCATTGGAAGTTGGGGTCTTTTAGAAAAGTAACCAAGAAACCTGCCACCTGGGATATGTTTCCTCTTGCAAAAAGAAAGTAAAATCGTATGAATACAAATAAAGAACAATTATTAACTTGCCTTCTTTTTGATGTTGATTGCTTACACTCTTCACTAATAAAAGCCAAAAGAACACCATTGGAAAACAAATGTCAACAGAAAAAACCTTGAAATTTCTGTTCTCTGTACCTGTTAAGAGAATAATAAATACTGTAATCAGTTAAGTGATTAGTGGCTATTAGATGAGATAAAAAAACAAATTTTTTTTTCTGCTCGTTGTCTTTTGGGGGGATTAACATTAACGTGAATTTACATATTTTTACAGTCCATAAATTAATTGTAACAAAATAACTGATTTAGAATTTACAGTTTTCATTCAATTATTTTGCAATAATATTGTAATAAGGCACATTACCTGCATTGTGAGGGAGCATCAGTTATGGCACTATGACCATGTGGTGTGATTCCCTGAGGGTGATCAGGGTTGCATGGTCCTCATTGTTGAGGACCCGAGTGGCTGAAGCAGGTCAAGGGGACGCCCATGTAACACTTGCCTGAGGCAGATAGATGGTCATTTCTGGAGGGTGGGACTGGACCACGTGTCTCCTTGAGGTTGCCAACTGGGATCCCAAGCTCTTTCGTTGTGTGGATGGTGCAGCAAAACACGTTGTACAAGTGCATGGTCCCCAACCTGACCTGACCTATATTAAAAATGCAGCTTACAAATACTATATACTGTATACTTGATTCTTCCATCACTTTTTTTCCTGAGAGTATCATTAGTTTTGTATCTACTGTGTTGAAATGTTACTTTGTTTGTATTGAATTTTGATTAGTACAATTCATTTTGTGGTTTCACTTCTTTTGTCTGTGAAAATAATCTCAAACATCTGCCTCTATGCTAATATTTATTGGTATGGGTATTTGACTGGTAACTGGAAGTTACTGCAGCGTCGAAAAGCTTCCAATCAACACAGATACAGTACCTGTAAACTGTTAATAAAAACTGCATACCTAAAAGCCTTCTGCCGTCACCTATACCATTTTCCTCAAAAAAAAAATCAACATCAACTTTCCATTTAAATAAAAAAGACAAGAAATGTGCTGAGAGAATTGCAAATATAGTGCTATCCATTTCTGAAATTTTCATATCAAGTTAATTTAGGGCACATATTTGTTCTTAAACCTATGATGCATAAACAATGTTAGATATACAGCTTTATAACTGAATTCCCTGAAGCATCAATATAATATATATCAAACAGCATGATGTCATTGTGGCACAATTCAATGAATGCAGAAAAAGAAAACAAAGAAAATCCCTAATAAACAAAAATACCACAAAACATTTTAGTACTTTTAAAATGCTAACACTTTCAACTATGTGACCAACATAGTCCAGTTGGATTCAGCTGGCAGAAAAAGTCACCATGTTGGCTAACTATGTACAAACACAAAGGATGTGAGTAGAAAGCAGTTAGTAAGGAAATACTCACAATGTTTAAATATGTATACTTCTGTATTATAATGTATTTTTTAATACTGTTTCTTCTAGTTATTAAAATATATCATTAGTTTGTTTACATTTTTGCAATGCCATTTTGTTAACCATTTCTTCTGAGGGTTGTTGCCATTTTCAGATTACTGTGGTTGGAAATGTCATACATTGCCACTCACATAGTTCATCATCTGTGTCAGGTATCATATAATGACATAGGGCCTCATGTATAACACTGTGCACAGAATTCACACTAAAACATGGCATACAGACAAAAACAGAAATGTGTGTACGCACAAAAAAATTCAGATGCATAAAACTGTGCGCACTTCCCCATTAAAAATCCAAATCATTGTGAATTTTAACGCACATGCACAGCCCCACTCTGGCTCCTCCCAGAATTTTGAATATTTGAATTTATAAAGCAATATTAATAGCCCATTCCATTCAGTGGTTTGTTAAAAGACAATGGTAAAAGCATGTGTAAAAAAGAATTTCAACGAATGTGAAGTGGAGGCCCTACTCAGTGAAGTGGAGGCATGGAAAAACATACAATTTGGTGGTTTAGGCAATGGATGGAGTGGCACTCAAAAGTTCAAGTTCAGAAAGTCACACAGTTCCCAAAATTAAAAAGAAGTGATCGACTTTAATCTCAAAATTTCCACTTTAATCTCAATCTCTCATCATAAACGTCATTTTAAAATCGATGTTTAATTTAATAGAATTTCTCAAATCCCATCATAATTAAAATAGCACATTAAATGCTTTGTATTATATGTGATCCCCGACTCAGTCGTTGATCACTACGTGCTTCTTAAATGGGTTTTATCTTATGCTGACAGGAGAGCGCAGGCAGTGATCACCACACAGAATACATAACATTCATGATATTGCAGCTCTCTGAACATTTTAGTATGCTAAGGTGTATACTTGATAACATCGGGGGCACAGTGGTACCTGAGTGATGAAGGATAATGGAATAATTTATTACAGCAGTACTGTCTCTGTCAAATATACCAACCCCCAATTTTTGTCCATGCATTTTCTTTCTACACCTAATCAATCAGCACACAATAAACATCTGTAAAAAATGTAAAACCAGCTGTAAGCTTAGAATGTGTATCCTTCAAAACTTTTAAGGAACTCTGAAAAATCTTAATTATGCATGTTAAATTATTACATCCATCCATGTATCCCCCCCAATCCAGGATCACGCCAGTCCCAGCAAGCATAGAGCGCAAGGCAGGAATAATCTCTGGACAGGGCATCAGCTCATTTCTACCACTGCGCCACTCTGCCCCACATTTTTAATTAATGACAGCATACAACAGTATACACAGCACTCAGTCTCCAGGCTTTTGTATTCTTGCAATGTCATTTTTCTACCAGGGTGTTTTTCCTGATATACGTTCATTTTCCTTTTCTATGTCTTCTTTGCTTATTATACAGTATGCTTCCAATGATAATTGTGTATTTTTGTAATGACTGTTCTGTTTATTTATTTGCTATCTTTGTATAATATGTTATACTCTGCTTCTGTGTTTTATGTTTGGAACCCCATGAGACCGGGCCACCCCGTTGTCTCCACTGAAGGACCACACGCATCCTATATATTTGAGGCTGGGTAAGAGGTCCTTTAGTGGTTTAGTGATTGTAGTTCTTGCAGTTCCTTAATTGTAGGTGTTGCTTTTCTGGTTTCTGGATTTTGCTTCTGATTTTTGTGGATTGTTACATTATGTATTGGGACTCGTTTACTCTGGGTTTCCATTTAGGCAGATCCTTTTGCGTTATTTGTTGCCTTTTCTCCATTTAGTGCTTCTTTTATGATTTAAAAATAAATAGCTTTATTAATAAAGATTATCATTTACCCTGTCCTTAAGCCAAAGGATTTGAAGTTTTTATCCTGTCCCTTGAAGGACATTTTTTTGTGTGTGTTTTTGGGACATTGAAGTTATTCTGAGCATTAAATGCCTGTTCTCCCTTTTTTGGGCCTGGTTAAGCTTGAAGTGTGCCTTTGGAATTAGTAGGTCCAGCTGTCTGGGGTGAGGCCTATTCTAGGCAGCCTAGCAAAAGCCCTAGCCTCATTTATGGTCTTTTTTGAGGCATTGTTGATTTACTTTTGATATGAGCTTTGTTGGCCTCAGTTAAAATCTTTAGTTGCAGATAGGAACATTTTTATTTTTGTTTGTGTGCTTGCATATGTGTATTTTAGATATTAAGTCATTTGGAGACAGTGGGATTGAGTACTGTTTTTGTTGTCTGACTGAGAATTTCCAGTCTAAATAAATAAATACATATACTCACAAACACACTATGGTCTGAACATACACCAGAATGACTAAAAAGGAAAAAAATTAAAAAGACAAAAAAACTTATGATTTGACAGTCATCGTGCCAGTGAGTCATTATGCAGATGTATTGCTGTTGACATAATGGAGCCCCAGTAATGTTTTATAATGCACTTCTGCTGAATAATTTGTTGCTTGAAAGTACTCATACTCAGTTTTAGTATGTCAGATAGAGGATATGCAGCATTGTTCATAGTGGCACTAGTTTTATTTTGATTCTCTCGTTTGCTCTGACCTCTGGGGCATCCAGAGTGCGTCCAATAACTGAGCCTGCCCTTTAAATTAATTTTTTGATTCAGTAGGTCTATCTTAAAGTGATGTTACCAGTCCAGCACACCACAGCATGGAAAATTGCACTGGCCAATATAGAGTTGTAGAATACTGTAAGTGAAAGATATCACTGCCCCCATTAAAGGAACACAGTCTCTACACTTTGTTATATTTTTCATCTTTGTTACGAGACCAGTCTGACCTTTCATTGATGTGGACTCCAAAGTACAGTACTTGTTGGTGTGCACACCTCTACATCCACTCAATGAATAGTGGCTAGACATGGAGGCTGTTTGGTGCGGTGAAAGTCAATAACCAGTTCTGTGGGTTTGCTGGTATTAAGTTGCAGACAATTTGTTCTTCACAAAGAAGCAAAGTTCTCCACCTGACTTCTATACAAATATCCCCTTATCAATACACCCCACAAGTGTAGAATCATCTGAGAATTTTTAATATTTATAGTCTGAGGTGTACAGAGTGAAGAGAAAAGGAGACAGGACTGTTACTTGTAGTGATCCTGGTTGCTTACATCCATATCAGAGACACAGTCCTTGAGCCTCACACACTGCAGTCTGCCAAACAAATAGTCAGTTTACATTAGAATGGTCATTCAGGGAGATTAAACCATCCGGAATAACTCAAAAGAAGGTAGTGACAAGATGGGAATGTCTTGAAGTGCCTAAGGACTCCTATAGCAAAGTATAACTAGAAGTCCAGTAAAGTTTCTTTTGAGGAAAGAGTTGAAACTGGCTAAAAAAGACTGGAACCTGGTATCACCAAATATAGCTGAGAGCCATTTCTAGGTAGAGTTTAGAAAGTCTACACTTGAAGTGATGTGTGCTCATGATGTCATAAAAGTAGCCATGTTTACACTTTTATTAGCAGTACAGGTAGTGTAACAGAGCACAACACAAACCACAAGCACTAAAACATAAAAAAAACCAAAGGAAACAACTTTAAAAATCTATAAACAAAGAAATAATTGTGCAACAAGTGGTTAAGCACACCCGCACCAGCTTATTGCTTTGAAAGTTAGGGAGTCAGAATTAAAGGGAACCATGAGTAGTGAAAAATTTGAGTATTAAAAAAGCAGAGGTGTTAAAAAAAGACATGCACAAAGAGAAAAAATGTCACAAGTGTGCGCCTGGGGATCACCTTTCTGGCTCGGCTGAGGTAAGCAATGCCACTCTGAAATGAGAGGGGGTGCTAATGCAGTTTTTTCTTTTCCACCCAAAGCTTTGAGAAGACACCCAGGGAGAGCATCTAACCCTGCAAATGGCACCCAGAGAAGGTCCCACCCCTTCCGGTTGAAGCTCTATTAAACCAGATGGTTCCTGAAAGAGGGGTCTCATTTTGGATCTGGACCTCAGCACTCTAAAAAATCCTTTCCATTTTCCTGATCGTAAACCTTTTCGGAGTACTGCAGCTGACATTTGCATTGTGCTGTCATGCACCCATTTTCTGTTTTTGTTTATCCATTCAACAGGGTCAGCCAGTTGGTGTTCCAACTCTGATTTATGGATTCCTGTGGTATGCCACCACAGTCACAAAAGAAATCCAATCCAGACAGATTAAAAAATCCAGACAAATTCAAAACAGAAGATCATTACCTAGATTTAGCAAATAAACAGAATGGGTTGTTGTTGAACAGAAACAGGAGTAAGGTGGCAGGCCAAGCACAAAAAACATTTTTTACTTCTTGTTTGTAAAAAAAATATAAACCACCTCAGCAGCACCTATTATACCTCATTTTTTATTATTAACATTGTGTTAGTGTGTCAGCTGAGTCATGTCACTAACTGGTGACACTTTTAAAATTTAATACTGGGTGCATGATACAGTCTCAATTAGGTATATAAATATTCACGTGGATTACACTAACCAGTTATACATTTATTGATTGAAAAGGCTGCAGATTGTAATTGAAAGGTCACTGCTAGCTACATTATAATGCCTGTTGATTGGTGATTTACAGTATATATGCATATTTGTTGCTATGTATCTTCTTTTCCTAAAACAATATATTTTGGTCTAAATAGCAAACACAACTTCAATGAAAATTATTGCCACAGCAAACATCAAATGCTGGAGGCTCCTAAATGAGAATATTTGCTTAAATATTTAGGACACCAGCCTTCACCCCGCTTACTGACAATGTATATTTTATATAAAATAAATGGCCTGGACGGATATAATTCTACAAAAAAGTGAATCTTTCTTGGATGAAAACAAGACCCCAGGGTTGCCGCAATAAATTGGCTATTTGAATAAAAGATCATTATCTGCATCCATGCTGTCAGCTTGGTTATTACATTACAAATTTCTGCAGCCCCTTAGACTTCCCTGATGTCTTGAACAGAGCAATTCCTATGACATTTTCATTATATTATTAATCTTCACTACAGGTTAGCAAAATGTGCTCTTAAACAGTTTGAATAAAATATGTAACTGTTAAAAAGTCACAATTACTTAAAGATAAATGGATATTTATATGACCTGAATAATTTTCTTTTAGAATAAATACAGAAAACGGCTAAATATACCATACTTGTTTTCATTTATGTATTTTTCAGTCATTTTAAACGGGAAATGTGCTTGGTGAAATAATAATATAAAAAAATAACAAGAAAAATAGGATTGCATTTAAAGAGGTTCATAACATTATCTGATAGCTTGTTTGATTTAGCTTTAACCAGCCTTAATACATTATTCTTAGTCATCTCATTTTGTGATATTATTTTTAGATCCTCAAGTGCATTCATAAAGCTGTCAGCTACTTTCTTTGAATCCTGGCTGTTTTAGAGTGCCACAGCCTTCTCTTAGAATATCTTTGTCCTGATGCTTAAAGATAGTAGTAAATGCACTAACATGTTCACCGGTAATCAGAATAAAATGTTATGATCCTATGACTGCACTGACAACAACTCCTTTTCTTATTCTGTGTCACCAAAAAGATAAGAGAAGCATGGTGTTCAGGTTTTGTATTATTCTGGACACACTGGGTGGCATACATTATATGTAATATACTACTCATTCTGTATATAAAATGCACACTTCAGAGGCTCAATGTAATTCACATTACTGTTAAACACTTCTTGTTTTACATAGCATCTTACATAGTTAGAAGTGAGTTACTGCCATATTAAGGACAGCATTGAATAAAAAGGAAGTAAAACTGCAGACATTTTAGGTATAAACTTGAATGTAGCACAGAATCACCTTAACAAAAAATGTAAAACTTAGATGGGGAAAAAATGGACAAGTGTACATAAAAAGGTACTTGTGTGCAGAAATATTGTTAATATGTGGCTAGTATATCACATAGTCCTGACATTAGCTGCAGGACTAAACCTTTATTTTTATAACTTTTATTTTTTAACTAATATTTTTATAACTTTTATTTTTTCCCTGTCAGTTTGTATTCTCTTAAATGTAAACTAGCTTGTTTCAATTTTGTATTTTGCCTCAGATAACAGTTGGATAAAAATGATTATGTTATCTATTTGATTAGAATATTAGAGCAAATTCGAGAAGTACATGTAATTCACCCCAACATTACTTTTCACCTAATTGGACATGAGGGCATTTTTAGTATTTGATATTTAGAAACATTAAATTGTGTAGATTTTGGTATTTGTATATTTGTGTATGTATTTATATGAGGTAAGTTATGGGGTCATATTGGTTAGCACCGATGCCTCATAACTACAGTATTCTGGGTTCAGAACTCCAGGGGCCTCATGCATAACGCCATGCGTAGAATTCACACTAAAACATGGTGTACGGACAAAAGCGGAAATGTTCATACGCACAAAAAAATCTGTGCATTCGCCAACTTCCACATTCTTCTACTACATAAATCCTGGTCAGCATGAAAAGTAACGCAAGCGTTACTGCTACTCCCCAACTCCTTCCAGAATTACACCTCTTTGAATATGCAAATCAATATAAATAGCCCTTAAGGTCAGTGTTCTGTTAAGTCAATGGCAAAAGCACAGGGGAAAATAGAAGAATTTCAGCGAATACCAAGTGGAGGCAAGGAAAAACGTACTATTTGTTGGATTAAACAGTGGTATAAACAACAAAAGGAAGTTGATCAAGTGACATAGAGTGTTGGAGAAACTTGAAAGCTCAAGTTCATAAAGTCACACAGTGCCTGAAATATAAAAGAAGTTGTCAGATATCAAAGTTGCCGTGAAAAGGCGAGTCGTAGCCCACCGTCTGAGTGTCATATGAAAGCTTATTAGGGTACAGAGAAAAGAAAAAAAATAGGGACACAGTGGGAAAAAAGCTCGAAAGGTCAACTTTAATCTCGAAATTTCCACTTTAATCACGTAGTTAAATTTTGTCATTAAAGTAGAACATCATAAACTTCATCTTTAAATTGTTTAATTTACTAGTTTCTCAAATACCATCGTAACTAAGACACAGAATCCATTACAATTGTGATATTACAGCTCTCTGAATAATTTAAATACTGAGATGTATACTTGATATAATTTTCATGATGATAGCAGTGAAAGGATGTTATTAAACATGGGAACATGGTGGCGCAGTGATAGTGACGAGCCGGCACCCTGTCCAGAGATTGTTCCTGCCTCACGCAAGATGCTTGCTGCACCTTGCACTACCTTCGATGAAATAATTTACTGCAGCAGTACTGTCTCTTTCAAATGTACTAACCCCCAATTCCTGCCCTTCCTTTTCTTTCTCCAAGTACCCAATTACCACACAATCATCTCTGTAATAGACGTTAAGCCATCTGTAAGCTTAGAATGCCGATTCTTCAAAACTTTTAAGGAACATTAAAATATCTTCATAGTACATGTTTAATTATTCTATCCATCTATCCTTCCAGTGTCGCGCCAGCCCCAGCAAGAATACAGCGCAAGGCAGGAACAATCCCTGAACGGGGTGCCAGCTCCTTCCTACTGCTGCGACACAGGGTCCTCACATGTTTAATTATTAAAAATAGAGATTATTTAAATGATGTTAACATTTTATCTGTATAATGTAATAAACATATTTTGCTGCATTTCATCTTAAAATGATATCGTCTGTAAGTACACGCTAAAGTGGCTCAGGTTGTGCAATATTATAACTGTATAGCAAGTTTACAGTGAGGTAATTGTACTTATAAGTACAGACAGTACTACAAGGAGCACTTGATGGACTGATTGATTGCGTTTATAGTTCTTGGGATGAAACTGTTTCTGAACCGCGAGGTCAGTACAGGAAAGGCTCTGAAGCGTTTGCTGTATAGGAGCAGTTCAAATAGGCAGCATGGCTGAGGCAGCATGTGCTTGATGCTGTATACCGATAATTCTCTTTCTGATCAGCTGCTGTAGAGCTGTGATTCCACACTCAGATACAGTGATACAAATACTCCAAGTGGTGCAGTGAGAGTAATATGGAAAAAGATGATCTGCTGTGGCCAAGGATTGAGCTAGCGTGAAAATGTGAGTGGCTTTACGCCAAGTTTAGTTTTTATACATCACAATGTGAGCGTGGAAACGGGAGTACGCAACATTTTTGTGCGTACACACCGTTTATACATGAGGCCCCAGGTGTTTATAGAAATTTCCCTCTTGGTACTCCATCTTCCTCTCATATTGCCAAGAATATTGTATTAGGTTAACTGGCAGCTCTAAGCAGGCTGTGTGTGTGTGTGTATGTGCGTGCGTGTGTGTGTGTGTGTGTGTGTGTGTATGTAAAATTAGTGCACCCTGTGATAGACTTGCCCCTTACCCAGAGTAGTTCTCTAGCTTTTGCCAAACCTGCCAGGATAGGTTTAGATAAATTCCGAAAAAGATCAAAACAATTTGATAATACATATTTGCATGGTGTTTCTGTGTGCACTTATTGTATTTTGCGTGTGTGTTTTGTCCACAGTTTAATTTTAACTTTATTATATTTGTATGTGAAGTATGCTGGAAATGGTGAAATATACAGTATAAATAAAATGGACACAATTATTTGAAGTCAACCTCAAATTATTTCAATTGTTCCAGAAATTCAGAAAATGCTAATATTATTCAAAAAACACAGAAAGACAGAATTCTCAAAAGTGAAACGCTGACTAGAAAAAATCAGCAATTACTTCTTCCCTGTGCTCCTCATCTGGTAAAATGGCAAGAACAACAACAACAACATTTATTTATATAGCACATTTTCATACAAATAATGTAGCTCAAAGTGCTTTACATGATGATCAAAGAGAAAAAAAAGACAAAGTAAGAATTAAAATAAGAGAACACTAATTAACATAGAATAGAATAAAACTAAGGTCCGATGACCAGGGAGGACAGAAAAAAGAAAAAAAACTCCAGAAAAAAAATAAAATCTGCAGGGGTTCTGAGGCCACGAGACCACCCAGCTCCCTCTAGGCATTCTACCTAACATCAATGACCTCAATCAGATCTCATTGTATTAAGGGTTCTCATGAAAGGACTTGATGATGACGGTCATGTGGACTTCTGGCCTCTAATCCATCAATATAGGGACATCATGGAGCTTTGATTAGGTGGTGGTGGTGCAGATCGCCACCACAGAAAACTGGAAAAGAACAGAAGAGAGAGTAGGGGTTAGTACGGCTTTTAGAGCCACCATGAATAATAATGATAATTAATTGTGTTATGGTGTATAAAATCTGTACATTTTGGTTTCCATTATATTTTGTTCGAGACAAGACAACTGATGAACTAAGACAGATCAAAGCAGGTTTGGTCACACCTCACTTTCAAACAGCTGTTTCCTACATTGAAAGGAAGACATTCTGGGGCTCAATTATTTTACAACCCGGGAAAGGATGCTCTGCTGACACCCCAGGCTATTGATTACTTTATGGATGGACATCTGGGATTTATGGCCTGGGAAAGGGAAACAGGCAATATCAAAGAACTTTATTATCTGGGAAAGAGTTTGAGCAAAATTCATCAATCACATTGACAGCCAGCCAATCAGGTTCATGTGTTGTGTAACCAAGGCATGATATTTCATAATAAATATGCCTTGGTCTGGAAGGAGAAGAAAGAGGAAGAGGGAGAAGAAGGAGAAGAAGGAAGAAGAAGGAGCAGGAGGGAGGAGAAGAAGAAGAGGAACAGACGAAGACGACATTGGTCGTCAGAAAGGCACCATGAACATCCATTGCTAAATCAAACGCCTCCCTGGGACATTCATCCTTGTCATTTCAACTTTTTCGTAAGCTTTTCCTAAAGACTATATATATATATATTCAGACTTTCCTATCAGTACTTATTTTCTATTCTTTGTTCCAGTGGTATTATTATTATTCTCTTATTATTCTTGTAATAAATACCATGCTGCTTTTAACTTTCTATGCTTTGTTTTAATGTCTAGAGTGATTGAATTAATAAGTTAGATTTCTTTGAGCACCTGGGGTAGCCAGATTTTTGCCATTATTTCTGTGCTGTGAGGTTTATAAGGCTGAGAGTGAGGCGCCACTCGATAGTTAAGGGACAGTATGAAAAGAAGGTATTCTTGGCTGATAAATGGCCTATAGTCAAGGATACTGAGTCTTTGTATGTTTTAATATTTTCTTGCAGACCAAAAGTAACATTTAGGTCTGAGGTCTATTTAAAACATCATATGTTGTCCGTGCCGATAATAAGTAAGTCTCTTGAAGTGCTGAGTGACAGGCTGATGTGTGGTATAAAGTGCAAAAGGTTAATCAGCGTGTGTGTGTCATTCATAGGGTACTGTTGTGGTTAGGGTCTGTGTGTGTGTGTTTATCTATATGTGTGTGTGTTCATTTTAAAGTGCAACAGTAGACCAACCCGATAACGAACCTGACGAGAACATTTACCCTTGAGAGAACAGGTAAAGGGTAAGTAGAGGGAAATACTACGATAATACAATTGAATATACAGAGCATCAGGATTAAACTAAGGTGAAGTTATGAGAAAGCCATGTTAAAATAATGTGTTTTCAGCAGTTTTTTTAAAGTGCTCCGCTGTATTAGCCTGGCGAATTCCTATTGGCAGGCTATTCCAGATTTTAGGTGCATAACAGCAGAAGGCCGCCTCACCACTTCTTTTAAGTTTAAGTTTAGCTCCTGGAATTCAGAGTGCCAAGAATTCTGAGAAGCCCAGAGTGTAATAAGCTTAATCCATTTGAAATTGTACAGATATTCATAGCTAACAAAATTGGGATGAAGACAGTTTTTATATAAATATGAAGCAATTAAAAAGCTTAAATCTTTTAAAATGGGCTAATGAGTTGCACAGCATGTTGTGTGAAGTACTGGGTTTGAGAGGTCACAGCCAAACTTTACTATATAATGTGCTCATCAGACCACATCATGAATGCTCTGTGCGTATCACAAACAGGACATGCTAGGATTAACAAGGCAGTAGAAATGACCCTCAGCACTCATTTCAGTACTGCATGGCATCAAAGTAGGCTAAAGAAGAACATATTTTGTAGGTCTTTTCACATAAATAATCTTGCTATGAGCATATTAAAAAAGCAGGAAGTGCTGTCTGATGCTCGTGTAACTTGTAACCCAAGACTTGGATTCAAAATGTGACACAAATTATGAGTGTGGAGTGTTTTGGTTAATTTATATAATTTTCTGATTTAGTTCTGTAAGCTAGGCTGTAACACTGTGGTAATGAATATTTGGTTAAAAGTACTTTAGTTATGTGTCTATGTAGTGCATCCTAAAAATTTTAATAATTGCAGATGGAAAGTAACATGTCTGAACTGAAGGGTGTGCTTTGCCGTTTAGAATGATGAATTATGGAGCACAAAATGCATAATAAATAAAACAAAAAAGCAACAAAAAATCCTTAACATTTTTTGTATACATCATATAAATAAAATCAAATGCATTGTGTTGTGTCAGCTTTATTCATTACAAAATATTCTTCTTATTATTTACTCAAAAGAAAACAGTTCTACACAGGTATAGAATACTGTTTTTCTGGTTTAAATTTAGCTTGCACTAATTTTTTAAAGACATGCTTATAAACTTATGTAAAATCAATTTGAAAAGTGCCAATAATCTACAAATGTTAAAAGTGAAAATTAATGTTAAACACAATGAATGTTGAACGAGTGAATGTTAGACATGGTAGTAGTAGTATTGTCATGTTTACAGAGTGCAATGAAATTCTTACTTGAATGTTCAAACAATATCCAACAACACATCACCACTCTCTGGCTCCATGGTAAACACAAAATTTTTAAAATACTTAACCCCATTTTTGTGAACGTTGTAATGGCGTCATGTTGTGCTAGAACTGAGATGTTGTATTTGGTCTGATTTATCACATTATACAGCAGTCAGTGTGGCACATGGCAGAACACCGACCGGCCATAGTCTATATTTTAAAACTACAGAACCAGAGATCACCTCCAAGTGTCAGTGTGAGTTGGCTGGTGGGAAGTTGTATGTCCTATTAATTTAAATACTGCTGTAATTAATTTTGCACCTTATGCTACCTGGGGAAGGCTTCAGCACCCACTTGCGTCCCTGTTCAGGAGTAAGCGAGTTAGACATATAACTAACATGACAAACAAAGTGTGGTAGAGGGTCATGGAAGGCCCCAGACACACAGGTATCAGCAGACAGATCCTGTGTGAAACAGGCAGATCCTACTGAGCATGTAGTAGGATGGACTGGGAACCATGAAGGAGCTGAAGGAGACAAACCCTGACCTTCTCATAGGTTACTGATACCAGGGATTGCCCTAGAAATTATGTTTAAGCAGGGTTTCAGGACTGTGAGATGCCAGACAGTGAGGTGAGGAAAATACTTGATTGGCAGAAAGGTAGTACAACCAGTGAAAACAAGAAGGTAGCTAAAACCAGAGGTGAATAAACTGAATGTATACTTCAAGCACTGTATCTGAAGTAGATGACTGGGCAAGATAGCATGCCTGATAGTTAGAAATGGAATGTGTTACAGCTAATCCTGTTGGAGATTTTTATCCTCAATGTCATAAACCCATGCATTATTGAATGAACCTAAGTTCAGGTAGCAGCCGTTGCAAGGCAAGAGCCAGCATCTGGTGGGGTGCCAGTCCATCACAGGAGACATTCACATTTACTCATACAGAGCCAGTTTTAGAGTCAACAATCAGCATAACATGCATGTCTTTACCCTTAATTTGACAGTTGTGCATTCTTCCTATAATCAGTCCTTCCTTTTGTTTTCCTTTCATTAAACACAACTGTTAATATAGCTCAACGTCTTTGAAATGCTTTGTTTCAGGGTTAATGTTCCACACCTTTACAATATATGCAGAGTACTGCATGAAACCACACATTGCATCTAAAAACTGTTCAAATTAACATTTTGGTTAGTTTTTTCTTCATGTCATACAGAGAATATAAAAGTTAACCCGATGTTCAATTGCTTCATTTTCTTATGTTATGTCATTCTTGAGTATTTAAGGTGTCACAAAGAAATATTACTAAAGAAACAAACGGCAAAACAAAAGGTGGAGTATTTTTTAAATTGACATGTAAAGCACAACCTATCACATTTAATTACTGTTTGCCAATGCATAATATATGACTAAATAAGCAAGCACGTACAAGTAAAGAAAGGCTGGCAGAATGAAGAAAAATGAAAGCAGCCACTGGTGCAGTAAATCAGAAGGTCTGATAAGTGATGCTGAAGATAAGATACATTTCCAGTTATATCAGGAGTGCCATTCTCACTTTACAATCAGGTAATGCCTAGAAGGTCAGTCTTTGATGGACAGAATACATTGCTGTTAGTGGGAGAATTGAGACAAAATTTCTGGGTAGAAATCCGTTTTATTGCCAATCATGCTATAGGATTTAGATTTTATGGAACTGCTGTTTTACTCTCAAATCCGAGGATGTGTCATTTTATTTTCTATGTAGATATAACAGGGAGTTAGGAATCAAATGCTAGTTAGAAACTGAAACAATTAATTGTGTAATTAAATATTTCTTCTACCTTAATATTATGTCTAAATATTATATTATCAAAAGACAAATCTGAAAAAAAGATTTCTGGTTAGTTGACAAACCAAGCAAACCTATTACCCTGTTTCAAAGTGTTTTAAGAGCAATTTGGGAAAGAATTGCTTTAAAAAATCAGAATTGTGCTGAACTTTGTTGGTTTCAGCTGAGTTGACTTTAGAGGCCGTGGGAGCTGAAATTCTTTCTCTAAAAGAGTAGCAGACGGCCCACAAGGTAACAAAAGAAAGTCAAAAGCATGACTAGAATACTTTAAAGATACAGTATGTTCATAAATGGCTGATTAAGGGAACCTTCAAACAAATCCTGCCATCAAAAAAAATATTCAGGCTGAGAAAAAGCAAAATGTGACAAGGAACTTCTCTGATGCTGCCTTATTATGGACACCGTGGAAAGGAATTTGGTTGTCTTGTCTAGTAAGGCTAGACATCCTATTAAATATTGTACCTTGTTATGATTTGTTCTCCCCAGCAGATGCAACTTCCTTATGAGAAATAATAAAAATGTTGGCACAAATGAGGACAGATAAACAATAACTGTTTATTGTTACTATATATATAATTATCTCTCAAAATGTTCGGATGTTACAAATACAAATTGTTGAACAGAAATAACATATTAAAATACATTTATGGTCAGTGTAGAAATGTTATAGAGATCCAGTGCTAATCAGAAAAAAAGGAAGTAAATGTCTCTACAGAGTAATGCAAGTCAGCTGAGGTGATCAAAGAAGTACCAATCAATATGTACTGTCTAGAATTTTAAATATAACAGGATTGAATAGGCAAATACATATAACATGTGCAAATAAAAAAATGATTATGCTATGATGATGGAGATATTCAAGGTTGCCTGTAAAAATTCTTTCTATCTCACATGTTTAATAAAAAAATGTTACAAATGTTTACATCATGCATGACAATTGATACCAGCCTATAATGATCTTAAACCTCCATCTTTGTAAACAGAAAAAACAATGCTCACAGAACTATAATTTATAGGAAAATGAAATAAAAAGATTTTTCTTTTTTTCCTCTATTTTGCATTCTTAATAAAAAATGAATAGCAATTTAGAATAAAACTAAAATTATCTTTCACTTTTTACTAATATTTGATATGTGTAGAAGAACATTTCTTGGAATAGTTATATACAGTGTCCTCAGAAAGTGTTCCTACCACTTCATTTTTTTCATGTTTATGCAAAAATCAATTAAAATTTTCATTTTGTCCCTCATCCAGCAGCACTCAATACCCCTAGAATGACTGTATTTTTTTTTTAATGAAAACAAGATTTAAAAAATGTTTGCAAATTTTTAAAAATAAAAAGCTGAAATATCCCATTAGTGTGGTGGTTAAGGCTTTGGACTTCAAAACCTGAGTTGTGGGTTCAAATCCTTGAGCAAGTCACTTCACTTGCCTGTGCTGTAATTGGAAAAAGGAAAGGAATATAACCAATTGTATCTCAAATGATGTAAGTCACTTTGGATAAAGGCACCAGCCAAATAAATAAATGTAAGTATTCAGTCTCTTTACTCAGTACTTCAGAACGATTGCAGCATTTTCTTGGATTTGATGTGAGTGTTTTGCACACCTGGATTTTGGGAATTTTTTGCCATTCCTCTGTGCATATTCTTTCATGGTGTTTAAGGTTGGATTAGGATTTTGGCTATTTTCATGTCTTTCCAGAAATGTTTTATTGGGTTTATGTCTGAGCTGTGGCAGAGCCACTCAAAAACATTCAGAGTTGTTCCTAAGCCTCTCCTGTGTTGTCTGGACACTCTGCCAGTACGCCAGATTAGTGGAGTATTACAGTGGTGGTTATCCTTATTCAGGTTTCTCCCATCTCCACACTTCTAGGACTGAATGACTTTGGGTTCTTGGTCACCTCTCTTAGCAAGGCTTTAATCCCCCAGTTGCTCAGTTTGGCTGGGAAGACGGCTCTAGAAAGGGTTGTGGTTGTTCTGAACTTCTTACATTTAAGAATTATGGAGGTCCAGTTCTGTGCCTTGACACAATCTTATCAATTCTTTCAACCTCATGGCTTTGGTCAGGTTTTGCTCTGTTACAAATTTTCAGCTGTTGGACCTTCTATAGACAGGTGTGTACCTTTCCAAATCACGCCCAATCAATTGAATTGACCGCAGGTGGACTCCAAACAAGGTGTAGAATCGGCCTAACATTGATCTATAAAATGGGATGAACCCAAGCCAAATTTCAATTGTCATTGCCAAGGGTCTGAATACTGGTATCAATATGATATTTTCAGTTATTATTAAAAATTCCTAAAGTCTTGTTTTCACTTTGTGTTTCTGGGTTATTGAGTGTTGTTTAATGAGAAGAAAAGATTAATTTAAACAATATTAGCATAGTATATATATTCATGGATAATATAGCACTTTCAAAACTGCTTTATTCAGTTCAGAGTGCTAAAGGCTATGAGGCTATTCTGGCAAAATCAGGTACAAAACGGGTACCAACCCATTGGATAAATACTGACTTAATAAAATGAAGTTCTGTATTTGAATACACTCATGTTTATCATAGGGCAGGACAATGATGCCATGTTGCATGTTGGCTAGACAAGCAAGAATTTCAGTGTACTTTGTACCCATGACAAAACTACTACTACTGCTACTACTACAGAGATTACTT
This sequence comes from Erpetoichthys calabaricus, assembly GCF_900747795.2. NCBI lineage: Eukaryota > Metazoa > Chordata > Cladistia > Polypteriformes > Polypteridae > Erpetoichthys > Erpetoichthys calabaricus. The sequence goes on along the minus strand of NC_041397.2, from coordinate 217,110,633 downwards.
GCACACACACACACTCACTCACATTTTAGAATCCCTAATACTGGAGAACAAATTGAGTACCTGGAGAACATATGTAAATTCCTCAGAGATAACAACCTGGCATGTGATTTGAATCCAGGATGATGCAACTATGAGGCTCACCACTGTGCCACCATGTAGCACTTGCATGTGTAGGTAGAATAATAAGAAGTGTTTATAAGGTGAAGTTGTGAAGCTGCTATTTTTAAGGACCTGAGAAAGAAAAGCTGTGTTTAAAATTTGTTTAGAATAATTATTATTGATGTTTGCATCTAATTTGTTCAATAAATGTCTGATATTGGACACCAGTAGCATATCAGGAGGAGTGCCAGTTAGGATAGACTGTATTGGTAATAGTAAGGATGGGTGAACAACCGTAATCACATTTTTGTCTTAAGTTATATTAAGTTTATGTCTGGAACTAAGGGAGAGGTGGTAAATTGTATTTTAAAAATCAGTGGTAGAGTTTGAATGCACTTTGGAGCAGATATTTCAACCTGTCCTTTTATGCAGTTTAGTGTTAAAATATCACAAATTCTACATTACTAATGTAGAAAGAAATTTTCCATTTCTCGATTGTAAAATGTACTAAATAGCACACAAAGACGGTTTCTATTTAAGTCTGTTTATCTGCAATAGTGGACCAGATAAAGAGCTTTCTTACATTTTTAACACTTTCGGCACATGCTGTTTGATAAACCTTTACGGTATTTAAGTTGTTCTCACTCCATGCTTTAGACTTTGGCTATCTTATGCTACATTTAAGCATGGTGAGCTTCATTTTCACTTTAATTTCTTTAGATTTTATAGGAGTTACTATATATAAAGCCTGTTTCAAAGACTAGCTGAAGTCATATGTCATCTGATTTATATTGTTCTCAAGAATAAGGTTATGGGTCCTTTCTGTGTCAATGAGTATTGATTTATTGTTATAATCAATATGGCAGAGATTTTGGTTTTAACCTGTATATCTATTGTCAGGGGCAGGTGAAGGTCAAATGTAATTAAGTAATGATGAAACATTGCTTAATTAAGAGGATGAATAATCGTATTTTAAATTTCAAAATGACAAATAATACTTAGTTCTAATAAAAATGTTTAATGATGTTAATTCAGGAGATGCTCCACAGATAAGTACGGTCACTTCTTTGTTGGCTGTGTTGTTATATTCAGTGGTTGCCATTTTGCCTTCAACACAATCATCCCTCAAAAGCTGGTTGTAAAACTGAGCAGGTTGGGCCTGAACACCACCCTCTGCAATTGGATCTTGGACTTCTTGACAGAGAGGCCCCAGTCAGTTTGGATGGGCTTCAACACTTCCAGCATCATCACACTGAGCACTGGAGCGCCGCAGGGCTGCATGCTTAGTCCACTGCTCTTCACCCTGCTGACTCACGACTGCACAGCCACGTACAACACCAACCACATCATCAAGTTTGCGGATCATACAGAGATGAAGTGGAATGGCTGTCTGCATGGTGTGAAGACAACAATCTATCTCTCAATGTCGACAAGACAAAAGAGATAATCATGGACTTCAGAAAATCACATCCTGCCCACATCCCACTCAGCATCAACGGTTTAGATGTGGAGACTGTTAGGAGTACCAAGTTCCTCTGTGTGCACATAACAGAGGAACTTACGTGGACGCATAACAGCTCATCACTAATCAAGAAAGCCCAGAAGAGACTACACTTCCTGAGGCGACTGAAGCAAGCAAGTCTTCCCCCTTCCATCCTCACCATGTTCTACAGAGACACCATTGAGAATGTTCTGATCAGCTGCATCACTGTCTGGTATGGCAACTGCAACATATCCGACAAAAAGTGCCTTCAAAGGATAGTGAAGTCAGCAGAGAACATTATTGGGGTGCTTCTCTCTTCACTACAGGACATATTTTACAAACGCAGTGTCCTCAAGGCCTGCAGCATTGTGCAGGACCCCTTACACCCCTCACATGAACTTTTCACACTTCTGCCATCCAAGAGAAGATACTGCAGCATCAAAGCCAGATCTGCCAGGCTGTAGGATAGTTTTTACCCCAAAGCTGTCAGACTCTTTAACACCATGCTGCCACATGGGATCTTCCACACGGCCTCAACCTCCTCTGAAAACACTTTCCTACAAAGACTAGTGTGCATGTAGAAAAGAACTGAAAATCTCCTACTGACCTTTAAGTATTTTGACACTCTTGTTATCCTTCTGCTGTGAAACATTCTGACCTGTCATTGTTTACACATGTCTTAAACAACTATTATACACTGATAATTTCTATATTATCTATATCTATTATTTATTTATTTTATTACATATCTATTGACTATATTTATGCATCTAGATTGCAAATACCATACATTGCATCAATGTTCATATTGCTTACTACGCATCAATATTGCAATATTGCTGCTACTTCTTTGTCTTGTCTTTGCACAATGTCTTGTCTTGTTTGTGTTTTAATTTTAAATTTTAATTTTAATTCTATTTTTAATTTATTATTTGCACTTCATATTGTTACACTGTAGACCCTGAGCTTCACAATTTCGTCTATCTATATACTTGTATATGGTTGAGATGACAATAAAGTTCGCTTTGACTTTGACTTTGTGTGCCATGGTGAGTCTGTTAATAAAATGATTTTGTTACAGAATATACTGAAAAACAGAAAGGGCCAGTAAAACATTTAAAGGACTGCACTAATAAACAACTTCACACAATTGGTAGAGAGTCAAATGTATATTATAGTGAGGAAAACAACTCAAATTAAAATGTGATTGGTGAATTTTGTACAAAGCAGACTGACAAGTTTATGGCAAGGAGAAGCTCACCAATGAATAATAACTATTGTGCAACAGTTTGGATTCATGTGTGTTTTATTGTTGTTTTAGTTAGTTTTTAATTATTATCTTTCATATTTTTAGTTTATTTCTGTTTTTGTTTATTATTGGTTAATTATGTACTGTCCCTTTAAGTTTGCCTATGTTCCATGTCATTTGTCGGTGATTCCTCAAGAGACACCGCAGCCTCCCTGTGGATATTTAAACCAGAGAAACAGGACCTCAAGCAACAGTACATTGAAGTTTGTGGAAGGTGTTAAGGTATTGTTTTCTGTATTTAAATTTTTTGGCTTTTTGATCATTTTGTTCTGTTTATTGAATTACGTTTTGTGATAGCAACTCCTTGGTGCTCTTTTGAGCACCTTTTGTGATTATTTTAGTTTTTTAATAAAAGAATCCTCATTGCCTTTTGGCCACAAGATGGAGTTTTAACAGTTTCTCCTTCTTAAAATTGTTAAGAATTATACTGAACTTTCAAAACAAGGTTCCCTATTTTGGGACCTGTTAGGCCAGCAGCTCTGCCTGCATTAATGGTCCATTTTGGAGTCATTACCCCATCGAATACACAGAAAATTTCAATTAATTAACATAAATAACAATATTAACACAAACAAATAACTCAAACAAGAGCAAAGTACACATAAAATAGAAATTTGAACACCTGCCATTGGAGAAATCCTGGTTGAAACATAACTTTGAGAATCATTTCAGGGGAACACAGAAAGAGCTGGAGTTTCTTGCCGGAAGTTTAACATATCTGACTATTTTCTTACCAGTGAAAAGGAAAACATGTGTTTAAAGAACTGGGATGTCCAATTAGCATCTCCAATCTTTATTGATCTTCTTGTACTATCTATCTGTCTATTTATCTGTAATCTCCATTCACCACACACCTGGAATGAAGTATCACTTGCTTTTCATGTATTTATCATCCATCCATCAAACTATTTACAATATCTGTTTATATAACTCAGGGTCATGGAGGTCAGAATCTATACCAGCATCATCAAACAACCAAAATCAGCAGAAAACCCTGCAGAATCTCCAAACTCATTTCACTTTTCAAGTCATTCTAAATTCAGCAGAAATATACACTGGATTACTGCTCTGAAGGTCTTGAAATTATTAATACAATTATTCCTAATTCTGTCTTGACATCTCATATTAGCACTTCAAAGGATATAAACATCAGCCAATTTTTTTATGAAGTGGTCTGCAGTTCTCCAATAAAAACCATTCCAAGTCTCTTTCTTCATTTTATCTTGATTTATGAAAGACCTGATTAACAAATTTCACTAACTAGATGAGATTATACTTCTAGCTTAGCAAAATCTCTAACCTGAAAAGTGTTATTTCTTAATAACTGGATATTTAGCAAACAACACATTAAAAAGCTGAGATTGACTTTTTATATTTATATTTTCTTTTTTGCATAAAAATTGATGGATTATGTGAAATTGATTTTAGGTTTGTGATCTCTGTAGGCTGGTTATTGTTTTTGTACTATAATACTTGATTTTGATTTTCTTAAACTGTTTAACTTTCACAATGGCTCTGTATTGGAGTTAAGGCTGAGAGTCAGTAAGTATCTAGAAGCAGAAACAAATATAGACAAAATGTAATAACACAAAGCTACTGCCTAGATTATGCTTTAATCCTTCAGTCAGGTAATTTTGCTGCAATATGCTCATAATGACAAATCATTTTTTTTACAAAGACTAAACTAATAGATGCATACTACATTGTTAACAATAAGTTAGGGCAATATTTTGGGGTAAAACCCTCCCCTACAATAAAAAAATAAACAGCCCAAAATCTGAAAAATGCATTGAATGATTTGATTGAAATTTGGTCACATAGAAAAAAGAAAATTAGCTTCTCCATTTTTTTTGTCATTTATTAATATTCTGCTAATGTACATACTGTATGCTGCATTGAGAAGGGTCTTTATGCAAATGAAGGACAAAGGAGAAGCAATAGACGGGCCAAACAAGCAGCAACAATAACCAATAGGGTGGACAGATGACTGAAGAAGGGTCAGTGTCCTGGACTAGAATAAAGAGATGTGGTCATGTTTGGAGTTTACAGTCAGATGTGAATTGAAGTGCAAAGCTTGGTGAAGCTCAGTGGTTAGCAATTGCACTATAAATCCCCAGTGATCATTCCAGACTCTGTGGCTGTGAGTGTAGGTGTTGCTTCGCTAGAAGCACAAAGGGAGGAAGAGAGAAGCAGTGACTGAAATTTAACAGGTCCATGTTTACACTTAACTACTCTATTGTACATTCATATCTATGGACTGAAAAGGGAACCTCCACCTTCAATCTCCAAAAGTGTTTATATTTATGTTATCTGCCTCTCTGCCTGCATCTCTGCCTGTCTGTCTGTCTGTCTGTCTGTCTGTCTGTCTGTCTGTCTGTCTGTCTGTCTACTTAACTTTCACATTATTCCTACTGATTACCCATTTCAATGTAAAAGAGTACATTTTCCTATAAAATTGCATTTTGCAGTGACCATCAACTAAAGCCAGATCATTAGGAAAGGCTAGAATTTATCTAATGCAGGAATGGTTTTTTTGTGTATAGCACATTCAAGAGAAAGCAGCTGTAGTGACCTATTATTATTATTATTTATTATTACCAATTATCTGACTGATATCTTTATCCAAGGTGATTTAAAACATTTTAAGTACAATTGGTTACATCTCTTTTGTTTTTCCAATTGGTGCACAGGCAGGTCAAGTAACTTGCTCAGGGTCACTCAGTGTCAATAGCAGAGTTTGAATCCACAACCTCAGAGTTTGAAGTCCAAAGTCTTAACCACTACACCACACTGCCTGCTAATGGTAAAAAATCTATAAATCCTACATACAGAAACCTCTGTACTTTTGTACCTCTGTACTTCCGATTAACTGACGGCACTGGAGGCCAATTGTTTTACAAAATTTCCCAGGCAAAGCCAAGTAACACAGCTAGTGTACTGTAAATTTTTGGTAAAGATCCAAAAATAAATAAACTACATTTTGTTTCTTGTTATTCATAAGAATTACATGCAAATACTTTAAAATCATTCAGTTTTTGAACTGCTTACTCACTGGTGTGGGGAAAATATCCACATATGATAATCCATTCGACTCGTCTTGATGTCTAGTTATACAAAATGTCAAGCTTTTTGGTGTTCCCCCTTATTTTTTGGCACTCTAGACCTGAACAGCCCTAATTTTTAGGCTATGTGGGACCACATTTTGTGCAGGAAATTACACCCATGTGATAAAAAGTAAACCAATAGGTGTCTTCAGCAAAAATGATTAGAAGGACTTGAAGTTGTACATGCCACATCAACTGACCCCAGGGGTTTATCCCATAATGGAATATGATGGATCAAAGTTAGAACTTTTCACAAAATGTAGAAAAAATTGGTATTGTTAATATAGGCATGTGGAGTGTCGTTTTATGCTATTTTGAAGTTGCTAATCACAAAAATATTTTTGATGTTTTGATGTCCTTTACAGAGGACCCAAGACTTTCTAAAAGCCACTCCCAGTAAGTTAAAAATGACATATTTCAAATATAAACATGTGGGGCATTGTTTTAGACTATTTCAAGGTCACTTATTATGACTGTGATGTTATTTTTGATTTTTGATCCTTTGGTATACAGACATAACTCTCTATGGACCACTTTCAGATGATGAAAAATGGCAAATTTATGTTACAATTGAGAATATTTAGACTTTAAACATTTACATTGCAGCACACGTTTAATATTTCAAATATCTAACACAGCTATTTTTGCTTATGAAGTAAATCATTATGCTTTTGCTAATGAAGTAAATCATTATATTTACAATGAACACCCTGAATTAGGGCAACATATGAAGCTACAGTAGTTTTCAATACTTAAGATTGCTGAATAAAAAAATAATAGTCTTGACATGCAGGAACAAGGTAAAACTGCATCATCTATAAAACAGTTCAGTCAACCTTAATGGTGGCCATTCCAGCTCAAGTGAGTAGTCATTTTACTTGTAATCTTGGTTTATGTTGGTTGTACCTACTTAGGAATTCTAACATTCTAAAATGGAACCCTCAGTGTTGAGTAACTGTTGAAGGTCTGAATTTGGTTAGTTTAAAGTCTCACTTTGATCGTAAGGCGATCATTGTGTAGTCAGATTGGTGGTGCTGATTTTAGCAATGCATTGAACACAGTGTGTCTTGAATTGGTAGGAACTAAATCAGACAAGGCTAAATTAACTAATCTATCAAAAATTCGGTCTGTCTAATGATTATCAAGTTCCCAACAGAGTTCTCCAGTGCACATAGGTTTCTCATCAGGTCAGATTTATTCATGAAAGAGCCATACACCTGGAAAAGGCATCATAGACTCTTTACTGTTATAAGGTAAGAAGCTTACTTAATCTGTACGTATTTGTACAAATAAACGTAATTCACAATGATGTAGTCTAAAGATACTTCAAATGACAGAGTGCCAAGAGGAACCGCAGGACTAAATGTATGGAGCCAGGAAAAAACATTTACATTTCAAAAACCCACACATATGATCATTACGATTTTTACAACACAGGTTATAGGATGTCCAAGTCTGTTATTTATTTATTTATTTATTTATTCGCTGCAAAACACTCTATATTTCTTGAATATTTAATACTACTTGTTACTAAAATGAAATTCTCTCCTATCAATGAAGATGTCACAGGCTACTTGTGTAAGACAGGAAACAGTTCTGAGTTTGGAGTAGCTGAAGCAGTTTTTCATGGAAGAATGGGCAACATTTTTTACAGCAGATTTGAGAGACCAGTTAGTAACTACTGTATAAGAAAACATTTGTTTTCTTTCACATCAATCAACAGATGTATTAATTGACGGAATTAAAATGTTCAGTTTCTTTCCATTTTCCTTGTCTACCTACCTATTGAGATTACCTAACAATATAGCCTTAAATCTTAATTTAAACACTATTCTGGTAGCTGCTAACAGCTCTTCTCAAGCAGCAGTTTCCAAGCAGAGACTGCCAAAATTACTCATGTAGTGTAGATAGAAAGAGATGCTTCCAAGAGATTCAGCCTCCAAAACATAGCAGTATTAAAAAAATAAAGAAAACTTGCTTTACTTAAATTGAGCAACTGCTGAAGATCATGCCAGACTTGCCCAGATGGTGTCCATCTGGGCTTAGCATCTTCCTCCTCTTGGGTTCTATGGCTCACATCTGCTGTTCTTATCTGTTGGGCTTTAGAAATGATGAATACACCAAGTATATGTTGACTGATAAAAATGGAAAACAATTAACTTTATGATTAGTCCTTTATTACAGTATAGTTACACAGTGGTTGTTGCATAAAAGCAGTGTATGTAAACAGTCCATTTAATGTGTAAACTAAATGATGGCAGAGCCTCCTATTTAAATTTGAGTCTACTGACTGTGAAGTGAAGGCCACAAGCGTGTACTTAGCTCTTACTGTACAGTAAATTTCATACGCTGTATACACTGCATCAAAATGTACTTAAATTAACTTTGTGGATAACTACTGACTAAATACTGTACAGTATCAAAATATAACACTAGGGCAGTTCCAAACAAAACAACTAACAGATTTAAATTCTTCACAAGGCTAGTTTTATTCTTCATCATATGTATAACAAACACACAGAATTTTAATAAAAATAATCAAGTTAGAGGTCATTTGGTAACCTCATTTGGCAACTTTTATGTCATCTGAACTGAACAACATACAACTATTCCACACTTGTAGGTCTACAGTATTGCTACTGTTTTGGTGAAGGTGAAAAATTTCTGTGCTGGTCTTCGATTAGTTAAAGAATAAACTGTTTCTGTTTCTTGTCTTTTTCTCAGTATTTCATTGTACTTTTTGATGAGAGTTATTCCTCTTTCAGCTGCATCAGTCACTACTGACATGCATGCTGACACTTCACAAAATTTAATTGAAGATTGAATCATCTGTCTGCTGTTCTGGTGGTTTCTTGAGAAACGACTGAGACCTTCTTGCCTTTTTCCATAAAGACATCAAAGTAGGACGTTGTTCTTTCTGATACTAGATCTTCCAATGTCATATATATATATATATATATATATATATATATATATATATTCATTTGTCAGCCCAAGATGTCGAAGAATGTCTGGGAACAGTGGCTGCTGCAGGCTTTGCACCATCTTTTCTTTTGTTTCAGCTGAGACTCTGTCATCAATGTTCTGGAAGCTTCCACTTACTACGTGCATGTTCTGGGAACTCCATCTTACTACTAGAATGTTCTCTGTTTCTTTTTTTTATTGTTTACTAATCACTTAGCCAGTTAAGAACCCTGCACAAAAGTATGTATGTAGTATGTAGTAACAATACAGATAAAATATTCAGAATGTTTCACAATCAGGCCAAAATTTCATAGGTATGCAAGCTCTCCCTAATGGACAAAAATAAGCCTTGTGAAAAAGCAGTTCTACAAATATAGGTTCTTTGCATTGGTTTGTGGACCACTCTAATACTACACATCGAAATTACAAAAATATCTTCTAGAAGTAAAAGTTAAAGCTTTTCAAATAAATATTTAGGCCACGAGACTCGTGAATTAAAACTCCCATTAAGTTCTTCTTTATCTTTGTATACCTTTATTTCAAGAATACTGAATGTGAAAGTCTTCTCAGCCTGAAATGTTTTCACAGGTATACAATTTGTTATTTTATTTCCAGTTGCTCCTACTCGCAAACACTTAATAGACAACATCCTGTCTGTCATTTATGTCAATAATTTTTTTTCACTTCCTGGTGACACTTTTCTGTTTCCTCCATGATATTAATTAATATTTTTTTTTTCTCCAACATTATGTTTTACCATGCCTTGTTGGTTGGCAAACCAGTAAGATGATGATTACAATAATGGGAACAGCAATCAAAGTAATTCTAGGCTTCAAACTTTTTAGTGAAGAAATAATGCATCCAGTCTTAAACTTGAAGGATTCCAAGACAGGCTAAATTGAAAACGTGGACTGTACTACAACCAAAGTATTAAAATGCAAGGATACTGAAAACCATAGGGCTAAGACGGCACTTATCAGTAGCAAGGGGAACTATCAAAAGGTCTAATGAAGTCGAGAAACCTATGACCAGAGGAAAACAGGTCCTGAAGAGAAAGATGTTTAGTGTACACCAAAAACAGTTATTAACACTGACATGGTCTGCAAATTTATTTCGGCACATTTCTGCATAGAAAAGGTGTTGATATGCATAAATGCTCTACATATCCCAGATGTGCTCATTAAGAAAGACTTGAGTGGTAAGAAAGACCATTGAAAAATCTGAGCTACATGTTGGTAAAAAGAAAAAATGCACTGTGGACTATTTGAAAATTATTGGTTATGTTCACACTACTACATATCCATTTAAAAAAAGGACTTTGTAAACAAAAACAGTCTCCTCACCCTAGCATTTTCACATTGTTTACGAAAGTATCTTAGTTCACACCAAATGTCCGAAAATGCATACTGTATGACATTCATTTGACTGAGCATGTGCCCCTGAGTGGAAAAATCCTTGAAGGGATAGAAATGTCGTAGGCTATTGCATTTAGCTCCGAATTGTAGCGACTGGTAAATTAATTACTTTTTGCTCATCCATGCAGAATTCAAACTATACAAAATGCACTTTAGATGCATACAGGTAAGCAGCACAGAAAGCACCATTGAAAGCAACTCTTCTGTGTCTGCTATGTTGGAATATGGTTTTCTTCCATGAAAGGTGACCCATCAGGGAATGAGATGTTGTAATTAGCAAGATCCAATCAGGGATGGGCTATGTAGTAAACATGAACAAATTAGAGCATAACTAGAGTCTGCATTTTCACTCACCCATATTGTAACACTGTGGTAGAATTTTCAGAAGTATAAGTTTCTGAAGACTGCTTTAAAAAGTCCCCACCTTCTGGGGTTAAAAATGCCAGGGTAGTGTGGACAAAGGCAAAAATGGACACTAATATGTATGCTTTTAAATGAAAATGTATTAGCGTGACAACAAGAAATTACTTGCATAGTAGAGTGGTTAAAAGTAGCACCTTCAGAAACTTCAAATCTCAGTTTGAGGGTTTTCTGACAAGCTATTTTGGAATGAACAGCCTGTTCTTATCAAAACATTCAGATTTAGGACATAGCAATAACTATACTTAACTCATGAAGCCACCATTTCACTTATGTTTCATATTGAAATTAGAAAATGTGCTAAAAGGCTTGAAATAACACATTGTTTCTGCAATAGTACTAAAGATAGTAAGCACTATAGTAAAAAAAAATCTTAGTGGATTCAGATTGTACTATATACTTCATATGAAGTTATATACAGTAAAGGAAAAAAGAAACACCATTGTTAGCTTGGTAAGATGTATTTAAAATGATTTAAGATGTATTTATTTTTGGCACTGGTATTAATATGGAGTTCAAGGGTTTTCTGTTTTGGGGTAACACATACAGTATGTAACCTTAAATGCTGAAACCTGTTTTAATCACATTCTGGGTCACAGAGAGTCAGAGCTGGCACTAACACTGGACACTGCACAGCCCACACACTTACTCACCCTCAAAGGACAAATTTAGAATTGCTAGTTAATTTAACACATATGTTTTTGGGGATGTGGAAGAAAAAACCCATGTAGCCTTTTCCCAGTAAGTGCCCAGGAGCCAGATTTCAACACAGGAATCAGAATTTATGAAGAAGATGTGTTAAGCACTGTGTTTCATGCCTTTCATCTCTCCTCGCATTACTGAAGTGCAGATGACTTGCTCTTAATTGCAGTTCTTTCAGAATATACACCCAGCCTTGCTTGTGTTTGTCACTCCTTTGGTAGCTTTCTATAAAGGTGCTGATGGTGTTTACAGAGGGTAGATGTTTGTCTAGTTTAGGTTTTTTCTTTGCTTATTATGACCTGCTTCATTGATAAAGTAATTTATTTTAATGTAGTATTCATGAAAATTAAAAGTGAAAAATGACTCATTTCCAAAGTGTTTCAGATGATTAAGCTAACGTTAAGTACTCATTGCATGTGTAGATCTGACTAACCCATAGCTGATTAACAGGGCTGTGTTCGCAAATTGCTGTTATTTTCAGACATGCAAGCTGCTAGCAGCTCTCAGGGGTTACAATCATAATGTAATGAGTCATTCCTCAATTGCCATTTGTACTAAAAAGGGAGTTTTTTTTGGTATTCTAATTTACATGAAAAATGACAGCAGCTTTTAGGTTCTGAGGTCATTTAAACTATGTTCAGGGTAAGGCTATAGGTGAGGCTATTAGAGCCCAACGTTACTTAATGTTAAAACACCTGGAAAAAAAAGGAAAAATAATACTGCCACATTTCTAGTATAAGTTCTCCATCTAGTGGCCAAAGACTAGAATCATTTGCAAGTCTTCACCATACTGAATAAAACCTTTATTTTATGCAATTTTTTCTTTGATTATTGTAAAAATTGAGCATTTATTTCCTTTTGAATTTAAAGTAAATTTGAATCCATATTTTGTATTTATTAGCAGATACCTATAAACAATTCTGTGACCATAACTTCTTTCTTCACAACTGAGCTATTGTGAACACAAAAACTAGTTATTGAATCTACAGATCCTGTGCCTCACCTGTTTTTCTGTATAAAGAACTGTGCTTTGGGATCTCATCTGCCATGATATATCCATCTGGCCAATTTGTTTAGTCAGATAGCCACTATAAATGTGTGGATGAGAATGCCTTATACAGTACTTGGTTTGCATCCAATGAAAATCTGGTTCTTGTTGTGCACCTAAGACTACCAGCATGTAAGATACTGTATAATAGTGTTTGTCTATAATAATATTTTTAAAGCCAGTTGGTCCATAAGATGAATGATTATTCATCTGACTACTCTAACAACAAAATGGATACATGAACATTTGTGCAGGAGGTTTGATAAAATTAGTAAACACTAAAAGGTCTCTACCAATGATGACAACATTTATATTCATAAAGTTTTGATTGACATGTTATACTATTTATTGATCTGTATACTCTATGAAATATCCAAAGTCAATTTTGTACATCAATGGTCAATGCTGTTACCTTCTACCATCAGGAGACTGGGTAAAAATTATGGTTTGGTCACTCTCTTCATGGAGTTTATATTCTCTCCTTGTTTCTTTTCTCCAGCATCCATCCTTCCATCCATCCATCCATCCATCCATTTTCTGTCATTTACCTAGGCCCAGGTCATGAGGGCAGCAGTCTAAGTAAAGATGCTGAAACGTTCTTTTTTCCTTGCCAAAAGATCTAATCTCTCCAGCATGTCCTGGATCTGCCACATGGTCTCCTACTGGTTGGATATGCTCAAAACACCTTCCCAGGGAGGCGTTCACGAGGCACCCGAACCAGCCCAAAAGACTCCTTTCAAAGTAGGAGAGAAGCAGTTCTACTTTGAGCTCCTCCTGAAAGTCTGCACTCTGTGTGTCTGCCCAGACACCCTACGAAGTAAGCTCATGTCTGCTGCTTGTATCTGCAATTTAGTTGTTTCAGTCAATACCCAAAGTTCATGGCCATGGGTGAAGATAGAAATGTAAATTGACCAGTAAATTGAAAGTCTTTCAACTTAATTCTGTCTTCTCCACGACTGACCAGTACAATGTCAGTATAACTCTGAATGCTGCTCCAGTCCGCCCATCAACCTTCTCACTCCCTTCTTCACTCACTCATGAACAAGACCCCAAGATACTTAAACTCTTCCACTTGAGGCAGCACCTCATCCCCAACCTGGAGAGGACTGTCCACCATTTTCTGGCTGAGAACCATGACGTTAGACTTTTTTCTCCAGTTCTCTGGTTTTATTCCCAAACCTCAAAGACATGCAGGTAAAGATCATTGGTGAGTTGTATTTGGATCCATGTGAGAGTGAGTTAAGTGATTACGTATGTGTGTTAGTGAGTCATACAATGGACTGGTGCTCCATTCAGAGTTGGTTCCTACCATTTTTCATAATGAGGCAGAGTTACACTATGAACCTGGAAATAGATTAATCCAGTTTGAAAATGGTGGATGGAGAGGAGGATGGCAATTTTGGAGAAGCACAATGCTGCAATGAGTACTCTTTTCATCACTTCAGCTGTCTCCTAAAATACATAGATGTTCATCTTAGCTAATGTTCAATAAATATGTATCATTGTCATTGAGTTTTTTGGAAAGAACAGGCAGAGAGGGTACTGACATTCAGGGTCAAAAGTGGGAAAATCTACATTAAATGGAGTTTGTTCATGGAGATGCAATGTAAGGTGTTTTATACTCAGCTGGGCAACAGATGCGGGATAATGTGTGGATCTAGGCTGGGGTCATGAAATTTCTTTTGGGTTGGCCACTTCCTGACTGTAGAAATGAAAAAGATATGTGGCTTTCAGTGTCACCTTAAACATTGTCCCCTAAATCCCCATAAACAGAAGAATAATCATGCTGCACAGTTGCTTACTTTAAAAATATCTGTTTGGGTTAAGTTTGGGAGTATAGTGATTTACACATTGAAATCCACTATTACTTAGTGGAAATCACATTAAACCAGACAGCAAGCATTTTCAAAGGAAACACAAAGATATCAAACAAACAGCCTAAAATATATTTGTTTTTGTCTCAATGTTCTTTCATTTTCATGTAGTTATGGTTTATAGAAGCCAGAAGAGTGTGTTTTAAAAAGCTATAATATTTCACAATCATAATTTTGAAACCACTTGCCTCTTATATTCAATTCTTGTTTTTTTATTTCTGACTTTTAAGATTTCACCATATATCTTTAAATAAAAGTATTTCTCTTTCTATTTTAAACTTGAAGTTGTTACAGGCCCAAAACTGCCAATAGCTTTAATTTTGTCTCCTAAGTTACACTGCTTGCCATGGCTTCTGGAAGCAAAGTGTAATGTCTTCTTGCAAAGTATATGTGCCATCCAAGTATTTATGGCTTCTAGGGTGAAAGTGATGCTCATAGAAATAATCCAGGACTGGTTTTAAATTTATATTCATACATGATCATGAAGAAAAATGTTAAAACAAGCTGTGAGAATAAGAGGCAAGAGACATGGCAAGGTTTGGGGCAGCCACCTGTATAATTCAGAATCCTGGCTGCAAAAGTAAATGATTCGTAGTTGAGTCAAGTTTACAAGACAGAGTCCAAAACAGAACTGACTTCCAGGGAAAAGGTGTGAGGCTTTATAGGAAGTTTGGGGGAAGTGATGTCGTCCTCGGGGCCGGGACCGGAAGTGATGTTTCCCGAGTCGAGGCTGTGGCTCCTGGTGGGATTTCCCGGGAAAGGGCTGCAGGGAACTTAGAAAGAGCATCAGTGCACGGGGCAGACGTATTATCATTCATCTCTAAGCCCTTCAGCTGCCTCCTATGCACACGTGTGTGAGAAAGCATATTTAAAAGTTAAACATTTCAGAAATTTGAAAAAGTTAATTTTACCATGTAGCATTTTCTTATTGCTCTCTGTAGAAAGAGGTCCATAAGATATTATTTAAAAAATATATATATAATTAAAATATTTAATCTTCTTGGTATTATTTTAATTATAAGTAAGGATGCTGAATAAAATTAAGCTTTATTACCAGCAACATTGTGTCATAATGCTCACAGGCAAGGCTGTACATTTGATCAATATTATTTTCTTGTTGAATAAATTTTGAATAGTTTGGAATATGTTTTTATTTGTTTTTGGTTTATGGAGTTTTCAACTTTATTTTTTGTTTTGTGGAATTTTATTTTCATTTGTAAGACATTTTTATTTCTTATCTTTTGAAGTGTTTATCATAATAACTGCCATTTTATGGATTTCTTTTGGTACCAGTGGCCATCTTGTGCCTAACAACTAAACTGGAAAGTAATTAAGTCAGTAATGCGTTCTTCCTGGAATCCAAAATTCTGCATTTTTAAATAAAATCTTTTGTGGTGATAGCTAACATTTTTTCTAAGATTTTAGGGTTACTATTTTTTTTCACTAAGAATTTTGACTTTGAGTTTGATTAAAGTTTTTGGCTTTTGTATTCTGGTTCATTTGTTCTTTCCGTCCTTCTGATCTTTACCAATTTAAATGTTTCTGATTCAGTCTTTCCATTTCCTCATTTTCTCTTAAAAACAAAGCACTGCATATAGTTGCTAGGTCATAAATGTAACAAAAATGGAAAACACAATATGCAATATTTGACACCACTTGTATGGTGGGCCTGCACAGAGGGTTGGGGCTGAGTGAGAGAAGCTCAGCTGACATCACCTAGAAGTGCTGCCTGCTTGCATGAATATGAGAGCTCTCCTATTAGTTAATATTGTAAGGAACTGCTTCTGAGCGAGATGTTGAGGGTTGACAACTGGCATTACTGCAGTGCAAATGTGTGAACTGGGATACCTCATGGAGTGATTCCATATCAAAACACCACCACCACAGCATTATAAGAAACAGCATATCATACATGTTACACTGTAACTATTGGTATGTGTATGGGAATATGGCAAGCCTTTTAGAGGCTTATTTAAAGAGGACAACAGGAAATTGTATTGAGGTTGCACCATATCTTGACTGTTTGTCTATTTCCTCCACAGCTTGGAGGACTTTGACCCAGAAGAGTTCCTCCAAGTCTTCCTCTAACCAATGAGCTCCACTCCTTCTAGTCTGGATATATTGGATATAATATATAGTTTATGTTGGAAATAATGATATTTACAGAAGAGCGTCTATAACAAAGGAACATTTCAGGAATCTAGAAATGAATTCAAGGCAAAATCCAAATCACTTATTCTGTTTGAGATTCTGCCAGTAGCACGGAAGAAGATCACTAGTTGTTTATGGGATAATCTCTAATTGGTGTTACAAAGAGCGCTAATTGTGTTTTTTAGAACCATTACCCCAAAAGCACTTCCTTCACTGTCAACAAAACAAAAATGTATATTTCATGGATAAGAAATATGTTTTTGTGCAATTTTTACTATTTTTGTTTGCTTGTATCCTATTTTTTGTTATTTAACTTCAGTCTCGGCTACTTGCTCATTAAAGCACATAAGAGTTTAGCTGTTGTTTCTACTAATTGTCTCTAGTTTTAAAAAAATGACTGAATTTAATCCCACTGACTATGAATACTGATTTCTCCCTTATGTTAGGATCTGGGGTCATTTGAGGGGACTTACACACTGTTTTGAGTGCTCTAAAATCTTTTTAATGTTTGATTGTATTTCTCTGTTTTGCTTCCTGAGGCCCTTATTGTTGCACATTAATGTCATCATATGCAGCAGCCACACTAATAAGTCATGCCTATTCTGTACCTAAGATGGAGTCTCAGAAATAGTTCATGTTTTTTTTTTTTGTTTTTTCCTTATGTTTTTTTGGCTTCTTCTGTCTTATGTATGATATGTGACTGTGCCCACATCATTGGCTCTTTTGTCATTGACATTGGCATGTTTTTATTTGCATTCTGATTTGGCCGCTGGTTCAGATGATTTAGTGAAATTGATTTGCTGGTTTTTAACCCTGGCTTGACTTAAGGATTTTAGGCTTTAAGAATAATTTCCATCATCTACTGTTAGTCTAAAAGATCAAAGTTAATTTTATTTTTTATCCCTATAGTTGAATGACTGCACCATAGTTAAAGGTTGTTTGTTATTTACGGATGTGTTACTTTCTGATTTTCTAAAATATTTTGTTTATGGACATAGCAATTTGGACAATGTGGATGAATGAAGGCATTATAAAACCCACAAATTATAGCAAATGTAAAAACATCTAATATATACAATTGAAACAAAAAAGTATAGCAAGAAAGTGTATTTGAATTTTTGAGTAAGACTAATAAATTAACCATAATAGAATGTACAAAAACGATCAAAAACCTATTACTACAGCGAAAACCAAATAAGTAAAATAAAACTACAGTAATACACTGTGTAGAAAGCCTAAAAGACAAAGAAGGATAAAAAAGAAGAATGACTGAAAACATCAAATAAATATTAAGGTGCTTATAAAACAAGAAATCCACTAACAACTGTAGTAAAAAGTAGCTCCACTTTTCTGGATTTTAAAATACAAGGATCAGACAAAAAGTACATTAAAGACAAGTTAAAATTCCTGGGATGTGATTTTGTACAAAATTATTAAAGAAATGTATCAATTATTCTGGCAAGTACTTTTGGGCAATAAAAAGGCACACTATGCAGACTGTTCCAAAAAAGAAAAGAGAAAGAGAATATGTTGGAAAGAGAATTGAAGACATAACTCTAAAGGATTTTGCTGTCCTAAAAATTTTTTATGATGAGACCCGTAAGTATTACCCAGTGGGATTAATCTTTATTAGTCCTTCAATACCAAAAACCTCCTAAATGCCACACAAAGCAGAAAATAAGTGGTTGAGTAAACATTGTATCCTATGTAACATAATCTTATAGGGACAGAGTACCACATTGGTAAGCAGTGCAGATAGATTCAGGAGACAAATACCTGTCCAGTCACTGTTTGCGTGGAGTTTGCACATTATTTCATCATTTGTTTCCCTAAAGATATGCTGGGTAGGTTAAGTGCCAACATAACAACTAACATAAGACTAATGTTCATTTTCCATGATTACTTTAAAAAATAAGGTTTTCGTAACATTTTTGGAACATTTTCCCTGAAGTTATCAATAAACCAATATGTAATGTTCTCACCTAATATTTGAGAAAGTTTGTACTGTCTGACCAATACACATGGTTCCAGAAAAGATTCCAGCCTGCATGAGGGTAGAGATGTCTTCAGTACAGGATATGCATTTTCCAAAATACCAACCTAAGTGGCATCTAAAAAACAAACATATGTTTAAGCACTGTTTTTGGATACAAGTTGAACTTGAGATTAGTGTTTTCCTAACAATGAGAGAGTGATGTGGGAAGGAGACATTTCAGTGATTATATGGCAGCAGCCTTTGCAAATTTAAACAGAAACTGTATTGAATATTTATATATTATTTATTATTTATATAATATATAGGTGGAGTGGTGGCTCTGAGGCTAGAGATCTGCACTGGCAATCGGAAGGTTGCCGGTTCGAATCCCATCAATGCCAATAGGGACTCTGCTCTGTTGGGCCCTTAAGCAAGGCCCTTAACCTGCAATTGCTGAGCGCTTTGAGTAGTGAGAAAAGCGCTATATAAATGCAAAAAATTATTATTATTATAATATAATTGCCTGACTGGATTAATTCATTCATATGATCAGGTTTCAGAAACTGAGTGACATTAGTGAACATGAAATGCAGAGTACAATCTTTGGGAGTTGTTCAATGTTCATGGGAAAAAAGATAAAGTTTTTTTAAAGATGATGGCCATTTATAAAGTAATTCTTAGTAAGTGTGCCTTATTTTAATTTATCACTGTTTAATTATTTTCATTGAAAAGTTTCACAAGTTAACAAAATGATTTTCAAGATGTAAAGCATTAATTGTTATAATTACAGAAGAATGCTTAATGGCCTACAAAAAATAATTAGGGAACATATAAACAAAGACCTTGGAGAGTTCCTGAACTTGCAAATTTTTGGAATTGTAGATTCCAAGTCCAAGTACATTGGCAGATGCAGCTCTGGGTCTAACAGTAGGAAGGTAATAAATAACAAAAGATTTCATGTTTGAATGCTGGTGTTTTAGAAATACTCCTATCTACATGTATTTTTTATTGCATTCCAGAAACTCCAAAAGACCAAGCATTCAGAATGTGGTAACATGAGCAACGCAAACTTGTTGTGAAATATCTACAAGTAATATTTTATTTTTTTCTGTTTTGAAGCAATACAGAAAATGGGTTCTTTTTTTCACTGTTTTCAAATAAGTATCCATACCATACAAATCTATTATTGAAAACCCATGGGTTGCATATTATTTTGTATCATTTGAAAGGGCAGATCTTACTCTGTCAGAGTATATATAAAGTTGGTAAAACAATTATACTGTGTATCCAGATTACAACACCAATAGTGTCAAGATTCAAAAACACCTTTACAAACTGTCACACGTGTGCATGGGAGGCAGCTAGAAAGAACAAAAGCAGGTAATTCAACGCCAGGTCGGGGAGGCAGTAAACCTTTCTCTTTTATCCCTGCAGACCAGACACAGAAAATTTTGCCTGATTACGAACGTATCACTTCTGTTTTTCCAGTCCCCATGACATCACCTCCGGTTCCAGTCCCGAAGATGCCACTTCCGGTTCCATTCCCCACTACATCACTTCTGGTTCTGATCACGAAGATACCACTTCTGTTTTCCAGCCCCCATGACAGCACTTCCGCCGATCTACCTTAAAAACAAGACCACTTCTTCCATTAACTCAGTTCTGTTTTGGACACAACTCTGTATACATCTGTACTTCATATTTTCCTTTTGCAGCCAGGATTTAAATATATACGGGTGGCTGCCCCAAACCTTTATGGGACAGACACCTTTTTTCTATTTATTTAAAGTTTTATTTTTAGCAACTCTTCTGAGGAGACATACATGTAAGAATTTTACTGTACTATGTACCCATGACAATAAACTTGATGTGGCTTGACTAATCATACACCAAGTTCTTACTTATGGGAACATGACAATACACCAGGAGCTAGATATTTATATTTATTTTCTAATTTCTAATCAATTGTCCTCAACCTGGTATGAAATAATTGCTTACATTTCGTTAATATTTTCTTGAAACATTTCCTGAATATTTGAGTGTGCATTGCACACATATAGTACAGTAATCCCTCCTCCATCGCGGGGGTTGCATTCCAGAGCCACCCGCGAAATAAGAAAATCCGCGAAGTAGAAACCATATGTTTATATGGTTATTTTTATATTGTCATGCTTGGGTCACAGATTTGCGCAGAAACACAGGAGGTTGTAGAGAGACAGGAACGTTATTCAAACACTGCAAACAAACACCGCGGCACAAAGCTGTTGAAGACGGCAGCTCACACCCCCTCCGTCAGGAGCAGGGGGAGAGAGAGAAAGAGAGATAGAGAGAGACAGAGTTTGTTTTTCAGTGAAAAATCAATACGTGCCCTTCGAGCTTTTAAGTATGCGAAGCACTGTGCAGCATGTCGTTTCAGGAAGCAGCTGCACAAAAGATAGCAACGTGAAGATAATCTTTCAGTATTTTTAGACGAGCGTCCGTATCGTCTAGGTGTGCGAACAGCCCCCCTGCTCAATCCCCATACGTCAGGATCAGAGAAAGTCAGCGCAAGAGAGACAGAGAAAAGTAAGCAATCTAGCTTCTCAGCCATCTGCCAATAGCGTCCCTTGTATGAAATCAACTGGGCAAACCAACTGAGGAAGCATGTACCAGAAATTAAAAGACCCATTGTCCGCAGAAATCCGCGAACCAGCAAAAAATCCGCGATATATATTTAAATATGCTTACATATAAAATCCGCGATGGAGTGAAGCCGCGAAAGGCGAAGCGCGATATAGCGAGGGATCACTGTATACCAGTTTATAGAAACAAATGTCTAGGATTTCAATACCTAATATATAATGAACAACAAAATAGAAAAAAAAAAAGTATCAATATGCTATTTCATGCCCACCTGACCTCATGTCCTGTCAATGCAGCCTGGATAAGAGCATCAAGAAGATTGTGGTCGCTTCAAAATCTATTAAGGTGTAGTAAGCTTTAAGAAGCTCAAGAGAACTATGGTGTGCATTATTTAAAGGAGAAAAACTTCAGTTTTCTTCATAGTGAATGTGTTCTTTAAAATAATGTAGGCCTCATTGATCTTCATTGTACTTTTAAAACTCTTAACTATGGTTTATTGGAAAACGTATTATATAGCAAGGAGCAAGCTGAATAAAATTTTCTGTTCAAAAATTACCAAGTAGTTTACCAAAAATCTGACCATCTCAGAATATCAGGTAAAGACACAAATTATAGATGTTATAATTAATAGGAAATTCAAATTATATTTTCAAAGCAAACTGGATGGTTTGCTCTTCTGTAACTGTTGGTCATTGTTTTGCCCAGACTACTAAGCACTACATACTGAATAAGCTTATAAATCACTTATTACTTATTTACAGAATTATGTTCACATTGGATTGCAGATAATAAGTTAATAATTTACATTGGGAGCATAGATGAATCTTTTAAAATCTGCAATTAAAATGGGAAATATATAGAAGTAAGTAAGTAACTTCTTTATGTCTTAGGGTGTAAGTTTCTGAATCTGCTCATCCAGTAAACTACGTACTTCAGGACAGTAAACAGGCAGACAGCACCTGTAGGAATTTCAGGACACAGTCATACAAACTTACAAAACTTATTAAAACTGGGCCAATTCAGATTTGACTGCCATCCTAACATGTATGAGGGAGTGCTAAAAAGGTAAGAAAATAAGAAATTCTATAAAGGAGAAGAAACCATTCCATTCACAAAGCTTGTTTGGTTAGCTTGTAGGTGAAAATTGTCTCAATGTCTTATCCAGATACCTATAAAAATAGATTGGCTCCAGCAGACCCCCGTGACCCTGTGTTCAGATTCAGTGGGTTGGAAAATGGATGGATGAATGGATGGTTACTACTTCTACTGTATTGTACTATTTTCACCTAACTTATTTTTAATGTGAATCATAAAAATGCTTTTCTCTTAGTAAAAAAATTACTTTGCAAATTGATGTAAATACAGTATATGTAGTAATGTTGAGAAAAGCCAAGCAAAATGACACCTTTTATTGGCTAACTAGAAAGATTACAATATGCAAGCTTTCGAGGCAACTCAGGCCCCTTCTTCAGGCAAGATCTTGCCTGAAGAAGGGGCCTGAGTTGCCTCGAAAGCTTGCATATTGTAATCTTTCTAGTTAGCCAATAAAAGGTGTCATTTTGCTTGGCTTTTCTCTACATTCATAATGGCTAACACGGTACAACACCCTAGTACTGTAGTAATGTTGCAATTCTTTGTGGCATTTGAATGAGACTTATCTTTTAGAAATTCATTTTACATTGCAAAATGGTTTTAAATTGTCTTCTGTAGTGAAAAGCAACTAGGCTGTGATGTCAAGAAAACTGCCCCATAGTTATAAAAGACAGAAACAGAAGACTGTTTCTTATATATACAATAAGGAGCTTGACAAGGAAATGTATAAAGTATTAAGTTTTGGAACAGAGCTTTATCCATGAGGCAGAAGTAAAATGTAATTTTAAAGAATATCATTTTTGAAATCCTTGGTTGTTAAAAAAATTTCCAAAATTTGCAGACTGGTGAGAACTTTGTTTTGTTACCAAATGGAACTCTCTGTCTATCAGTTATCCATATCTTTATTTCCTACTGGAAACAGTTTCATTTAAATAAATATATTTATATATATATATATATATATATATATATATATATATATATATATATATATATATATATATATATATACACACACATATATATACATATATATATAGTAAGGTTTCTGAACTCTTTTGGGACTCAACCCAACGGGATGACATACCGAAGAGCATCCCGAAGCGTGATCACCACATCTGTGGAAGACAATGCCTGACAGCTGTGTCTGTGTATAGGAGAATGGTAGATCCTGCTACAATAAATAACTGTGTTGTTCCTGTTTCAAACGGAATAAAGTTGGTTTTGCTAACGTACCGAGACTTAGCCTCGTGTTTTGGGGTACAAGACAAGGACTCACACGTCACAATAAATATATTTTATATATATATATATATATATATATATATATATATATATATATATATATATATATAGTGGTAGCCGGCCCGGACACAGTCAGGCGGACACATTGACGTCACCCACAACACATTTCTTATACATTTTGTTTACACAAATGCACCTCAAAACCCCCCAAATACTCCAAAGTCAAGGCCACTCCTTGAATGCCTCTTCTTCTTCAGGCTGCCTTCACTCCTCTCCTTCAAGCTTTGTCTTTCTCCTCACCTGACTCCAGCCCTGAATGAAAGGAGGCGGCCCCTTTTATTGTTCCACGGATGTGCTCCAGGTGTGCTGCGGAAAACTTCCACCGACATGCCCCAGTGTGGCAGAAGTGCCGGCTGTATCCCCGGAAGCACTCCGGGTGTCCCTGCTCCTCTTCCCCCCAGCACTTCCTGGTGTGGTGAAAGTGCTGAGGTCCATGGTTCTCCAGGTATTGGGGTGCCCCCTGGCGGTGACCACGGGCCCCTACAGTGTTGGTCCCCAACACAATCAGGGTGGACGCCCCCTCGTGGTCTGGAGGAGGCGTGAGCCCTCTCCCGGTCCTCTTGGGTGTCCCGGCTGGGTACCACCCCCAGCCGCGTGCCACAATATATATACAGTAATCCCTCGCTATATCGCGCTTCGCCTTTCGCGGCTTCACTCCATCGCGGATTTCATATGTAAGCATATTTAAATATATATTGCGGATTTTTCGCTGCTTCGCGGGTTTCTGCGGACAATGGGTCTTTTAATTTCTGGTACATGCTTCCTCAGTTGGTTTGCCCAGTTGATTTCATACAAGGGACGCTATTGGCAGATGGCTGAGAAGCTACCCGGCTTACTTTTCTCTGTCTCTTGCGCTGACTTTCTCTGATCCTGACGTAGGGGGATTGAGCAGGGGGGCTGTTCGCACACCTAGACGATACGGACGCTCATCTAAAAATGCTGAAAGATTATCTTCACGTTGCTATCTTTTGTGCAGCTGCTTCCTCAAACGATATGCTGTACGGTGCTTCGCATACTTAAAAGCACAAAGGGCACGTATTGATTTTTTTATCTGTCTCTCTCTATCTCTCTCTCTCTCTTCTCTCTCTCTCTCTGCTCCTGACGGAGGGGGTGTGAGCTGCCGCCTTCAACAGCTTTGTGCCACGGTGCTTCGCATACTTAAGCCAAACAGCCCTATTGATTTGTTTGCTCCTTTGAAGAGGAAGATATGTTTGCATTCTTTTAATCTCTGTCTTGTCATGGAGCACAGTTTAAACTTTTGAAAAAGAGACAAATGTTTGTTTGCAGTGTTTGAATAACGTTCTTGTCTCTCTACAACCTCCTGTGTTTCTGCGCAAATCTGTGACCCAAGCATGACAATATAAAAATAACCATATAAACATATGGTTTCTACTTCGCGGATTTTCTTATTTCGCGGGTGGCTCTGGAACGCAACTCCCGCGATGGAGGAGGGATTACTGTATATATATATATATATATATATATATATATATATATATATATATATACACACACATACGGGGACATGCAGCTCCCCAGACCCGGACACAGACAGGCTCAGACATACACAAGTGCAAAATAACACTGTTTATTTCTCATGGGGCAGCTCTATTACCTGGTCCCCACTTCAGAGCACAGTATATAGTTAGCAAGCAGAACACTACTGCTCAGTCGCTTTTTCCCTCTCTCTCATTCTTCCTTCTTTCTCCTCTGCTGCCTCCACTCCTCTCCCAGCAAGTCTTGTCCTCCACCTCCCGACTCTGGCTCCGCAAACAGAGTGAGGTGGCCTCTTTTATTTTGCACCTGGAAGTGTTCCAGGTGGTCTCCAATCATCTTCTGGTAGTACTTCCGGGTGTGGCGGAAGTGCTGTAAGGGCCCCTGGAAGTGCTGCAGTCCAGGGCTCTTTCATCCATCCATCCATTATCCAACCCGCTATATCCTAACTACAGGGTCACGGGGGTCTGCTGGAGCCAATCCCACCCAACACAGGGCGCAAGGCAGGAAACAAACCCCGGGCAGGGTGCCAGCCCGCCACAGGTCGCATATGCACACACACACCCACACACCAAGCACACACTAGGGGCAATTTAGAATCGCCAATGCACCTAACCTGCATGTCTTTGGACTGTGGGAGGAAACCGGAGAACCCGGTGGAAACCCACGCAGACACGGGGAGAGGGCTCTTTCATTGTGTCATTAATTGTCTGGAAAAAGAAGCTGCACCTACTGTGGTCATTCATGTCATGAGTTGGGTAGCTAGGCTTGATTATGTTTTAACCTGAAATGTACATTATGTAACACATTTTCATGTATTATTTTCTTTCTCATAATTATTCAATTCTAAAGGAATATTGATTACTAAGATTCTGTCTTTATATCCTGGGCTGGGTGCAGCTTGTGTGGAGCTTGTACATCCTCTGTGCATCTGTGTGTGTTTTGCTTGCACATTCAAAAAATGTGTTAGGATTAGACCCTCTAAATTGTCCCAGTATATATGAGTAGGTCATGTATGATTGATACTCCATCAGGGGTTTGTTCCTGCCTTTTTCCTAATGCTGCCAGGGTAACTTCTAACACATCCAAACCCATAAATTGATAAGCAGGACAGAAAATGGGCAAAGAGATAGATTTCTTTTGTTTACAGTGTTTGATTTGATTATAACTATTATTCTTGAGAAAAAAATATACACTGTAGCACAAATCTAATTATAATTATAATATACTGTATTGTAAACTGTTGGCAGTATGTGAAAATTGTATTGTAAACTCTTTTTCATTATTGTAATTAATAATAATTTCTCCCCAGTATATGTTACAAATTTTAGAGTAGCAAAATTTTTTAACAGGCTTAGTATTTTCATTTGGATGCAGTAAAGGTGTGCTTTCCCCTTAACATATTACTTGCATTGTCAATGCTGAACATACTAATTCACAAATAATGTCAGCTCAGCTGTCACATAATATTTGGAGATGGTACAGATGACATAATAAGGGCAAAGCAAAGCTGAATCAAAATGTCATAGACAAGGAGACATCTACTTTGCTATGTCATGTGGATTCACTGTCACTGCATAAAATGTGACAAAGAAATCATTTGATTTGCCAAATGATGTTGTTTGTGGCAAAACATCATGTCCTGTTTAAATGGCAGTTCTGGCATTGGCAGGTTTGAAATAGCTTGTGGTGCAGAAGTATATAACATGCAGGATGAGTGACAAGCTTAGATTTAGATTGCAGTCATTGTCACCTCATACTCTTTTTATCAAAGTATAGTATATCAAATCCTTGTAGGGTTATAGTTGTAGGTCCTGTAAAACTGTAATGGAATATTTTCAAGCAGGATGCAGTCAAAAGGGCAACACTTAAGATTATAACTGAGGAGCAGCAAAAAATCTTAAAAGGTTCTTAGCTACTGAAAGTAGAGGTAGTAATCCCTGACAGTGTTTTACATCTGACCTGGGATGACCATTTTATCTTTGCTCATTGTTCCAATTGTAGCATACATGCTTCATGAAGCTGAGCATAGAATACCTGACTACAAAAATAAGTTTGATATGTTATTCACATTTCAAGAAAAACTATAGCTAAAGCCTTATTAAGTTAGTTCAGTTTTGTAGTTTCTTCTGAAAGGGTTGGTTTTGGGTATATTTTATTTGGAGACAGTGATAATCAGTCCAGACTGACCCTTGGCTATAGTGACTGCAAATGCATGCTTGCCTGAATACAAAACGTCAGGGGGAAATAGAAAGGATATGATTGCACACATCATGCACTGTGGTTAATGTTCAGTGAATTCGGACCTACAGAACAGTTTGACACTGGTTTTGGACAAATAAGTTGACAAGGCAGGTTGCAGGTGGCAAAACAGTACCAAGTCTGTCTTTTAAAGGATGCAGCAACATTCTGAACACCCCAAACACAAGTACTCAAAATTACCAGCGAGTAGTATCCCTTTTAGAAAGTCCATATGGAAAAATACAGCAATGCTGGCAAGGTAACCCCTTCATACATTTCCTGAAAAAAATCATCAAACTAATTGAACAATGGGTGCTCATTGAAATTATAACTTGGACTATGGCTTTAACACAATATTTAAGAGGTTCATAACTAAGACACTGTTACAGAAGCAATATTTAACTGGTAGCCCATGGTTGGAACACAACCTGTGAATACAACTTAAATGGCACTAGAAGTATATTAAATCAAAATACTAAATCAAATATGTGCACAGATTTGTGCCAACACATTATCAATGTATCAGTACTCATAAGCATAGAAGAATAACAGTGCCATTTATTAGCCAGATAAAAAATGGTTACTTCATTCAACCCACCAGCAAATCTAAGAAAGAATTATTAGCAAATGTGAATGATTAATGTCAGAAAGTTAAAGGTGAAAAACAATCATTTAGTTCAAAATGGTCATATGACTATATTTTCATTGTATCAATTATCAACACACGCAAGTGCTAAAATCTAAACATGAGAAAATAATTTGAGCCTCGCTTCAACTGCAGCTGCTGCTTTGAAAGGTACTGTAGACATTATATTTTTGTAATTTTGGTATATAGCTAAAAAGACAAAGACATTTTTTGATGCAGATTAGTGACTACAGGAGACAAACACAAGGATGACTTTGTCAACCATGTTGAGCAAGAGACAGATGGAAGTAATCTATCATGACAGCATCTCCAAATTGTTATGTGACCTCAAAACCATGATCACTTCTCGCTTGTCAGTAATAAATCTATTGATGCAATAGTTATTGTCCATTCCTTTGTTTTGTCTGACTTTTTTCCTTGAGGTTTTTTAAAGAGAAATTACTTAAATTTGAAATACAACAGGAGGAAAAATGTTTTTTAGCATCAGGGATTTTTTTTTAAATGGATTAAATCTGACTAAAGTTAACTCCTTTTCACAAACTGAGGACCCACTATCAATGGAAAAGACAGGGATATTGACTCACATATGACCACTAAGTATCCCACAATGAATTTGTAACACTATCATTCAGCAGACATCATATGCATTAAATTGTCAGATAGTCTGTCAAAAAACCATTGACAGAATTGTAAATCACATTGGGTAATCATGAAATTCCCAGCAGTATCTTTCTATAGTATTGCTAAAGGAGCAAAGTGTAGAATATTCAACTTATTGCAACACAACATTGGTTTATCAGGACAGTGGGTGATTGAACACTTTTTTGTTCTGCAAATTTAAGTGATGGATTTTTTATTAGATCAGTAAACAGCAAAATCTGTGGTTTCCCAGGATATAGGAGTGACCAGATTTGTGCAATTTGGCACCTATTTGTTCTTCCTTTTCCTATATAAATTGTTCTTATCCACTGTACAGTGTCCTGGTTCTGGCCTAAAGCACTCTAGAAATCCATCCATCCATCCATTATCCAACCCGCTATATCCTAACTACAGGGTCACGGGGGTCTACTGGAGCCAATCCCAGCCAACACAGGGCGCAAGGCAGGAAACAAACACCGGGCAGGGAGCCAGCCCACCACAGGGCGCACACACACACACCCACACACCAAGCACACACTAGGGACAATTTAGAATTGCCAATGCACCTAACCTGCATGTCTTTGGACTGTGGGAGGAAACAGGAGCACCCTGTGAAAACCCACGCAGACACGGGGAGAACATGCAAACTCCATGCAGGGAGGACCCGGGAAGCGAACCCGGGTCTCCTAACTGTAAGGCAGCAGTTTTTATTTTCTAGAATTGTTAGTGGCAAGAAATCTAAGTTAGTGTTAAAAACATTTTGCAACGTGTTTTTGACTTAATGGTTTTGGTTTTATGTTTTGGTTTGACTTGGTTCTTTGGCATTTTGTTTTTGAAACACAAGTTTTGCCTTACTCCCTTTGTTAATTCATATTGTTTTTCTTTTTCTTATTATTTTGCCTTCAGACTGTTGTCTTCTGCCAAGATCTTTAGAATGAGAGACCTTGCAATGACTATACTGGACACCTTTTTGTCTGACATCTTTGGTATTCTGAACAAAAAATGCAAAAGGTTAATTTTTTAAGTGCCATGTGCCACTCACAAAATCATGAGTGATTCAATGGTATATAAATTACTTTTTTTATTTCTTCTCAGTTATACAAATGCATCATTCAAAACATCTAAACATAACAGGAAGTGAGTCCGGTGCTTTCTTTTCCAGTAAACATTTTATTTAAACTCTAAATGACCATCAGGCATATGGAATTAACCTGGGAAAAAACTTCCAGACAAGAACTTAGCACCTTTCTTCCTGTACACAGATTTCACTGATCATTAAACACCATTTGTTTAGTGATTTTTTTGCATTGTGAAACTCTGAGTTTTGCTTCAAATTCAATTTAATGCAAATTGTTTTGATCATCACTAGTATTGACCATATTTTATATATTAGAGAATTTAGTTTCCATATTTAAACTGATCACTAATAATTTTATTTTCAATTATTCTCATGCAGTGCATGTGCAGTATATGTTGCCCTCTCCTCTCTTACTCCTAATTTCACCTATTTTGCAATGGATAATAAATAATCTTTTCACTAGACCAACACACAGTCACGAAGATATATGTATATAATAATAATCACAATCAAATCAAATTTTATTTCTCACATACAATTATACATATAGTGCAAATTGTTGTGAAATCCTTAGTTACAGACGTTCAAGAAAATTATAAATATTATATAAATAATAGCTACACAAAACCTTCTGGCTTGAAATAGAAAGCTGCTGCTTTCAATCACAGGCTTGTAGGTGGCAGTAAGATGGTCAGATCAATAATAATAATAATAATAATAATAATGTATTGTCTTTATTATTATCATATTAACAAATCAGCTACAACCAATATTCAGAGATTATCTATTAATTGTCACCATTTTGGTACTCTTTAAGAGAACATACGACTGAAAAAAGTGAATTAAAGAGAATTAAAGTGAAATTTAAAAAGTGTCTCTAAAATTATGGCAAACCAATTTAATAACTTCAATATTTGAAACGCTAAGGAAACTGTTGGTTAATTAACCAAGGAGCTGAAAATATGCAGGGTTAAATCATTAGTAAAAAATTTATTTAAAAGAAAACACTCCACCACGCAGTCAGGCTGGTGCACAAAATGAGTCTAGACACTACACAATCCTAGAATTTGTCGTATTATGCTGTTTTTGTATGTTTTGTATGTTGTATGTTTTGCAGGGGTTTAACTTTATACTCTAAATTAAAATCACACAATGCTTGCTATCGCCTATTATAGGCATGAGCACGATTGAATACTACAGTTCCCAGTAGCACTTATCGGCGCGCTCTATTGCTTCAATGTTTCATTTGCCACCTTACACGTCAATCAATAAAATTTGACCAATGACGGTTGACAGGAATGGGAAGTAGCTTTAATGACAGGAACCATGCTGAAAGGTGACATCTAGAAGTCCATGTTTTGACTACTTCTGCATAAAAACGAAATTAAAGCTTAACGTATTCAGCTGAACGTTGAAAATCCATCATATGTATAACGCATTGTCTTGGACATTCTTTAACAGTGTACATTATACTGTACAATTTTTTTAGTAACGTACTCTGTACCTTTAACCATATCCTCATGAAGTACTACATACACGTGTCTACGGCGGATTGTTGACAAATGACAGAATGTTCACCCAGTGGCGTTTTGTAATATCTCGTTGTCATGCTGTCGCCAGTGTTACCGCATGTAAGAATCGGTTTTATTCGGCGAATGCAATTCGAATTCGGGATGCAATTAATTCTCAGAAAGTAGGAGATCAGTTAAAGATCCAGGTACAGTAAATTATACTTGATTTGTCTTTAGTTTCCTGAAGTCTCTGCGAAAAATAATTACTCGGCTTATTTTTTTTTCAGTTATAACCCTTTTTTATCCCAAAGCAAATGCTTTTCATTATTGAGCAAATTAGTTTTCTTTAGCATCCACGAATACAGGGTAAGAAGTTAGAGGAAGGTGTGTATGTATTTGGCAGGGAGTATTATTTAGTATATTTTACTCAGTTGAGACTGAAAAACGAACAGTGTACAGTACTCGCTTATTTTACATAACGAGGCTAAAAAGAAATATGAACTAGTATTCATTGCGGACATGCGTCCTTTTTGCAGTAATATGATTGCTTGAATGTTCTCGTTATTTTGCACTGTTTAAACTAGAACATGTGTCCCTAATGCTGTAGTCACAATTTATCAAATTCTGAAAGATTTTGGAACTCATTTTGTACCAGATTTTGTTTATCAATTGGAATCACTTTAAGACAGTGAAATGTAAATACCTTTGGAAACCTGTTATATGCATGCAGATTTTTTTTAATCATGGCAGGATTAGGTCTGTCTGATTTTTATTTTTTTAATTCCAGGGCTGGGTTAGGTCTATACGTTCACAGAAAGAAGTTTTATTTCTACATGTAAACGATGGAAGCTGCTTACAAAACCTGCAAGTTGTAGCTGATCCCAGTCTTCATGACAGGTATGATATGTTTTACTATATTTTCTTTTTGAAGATGCTAAAAATAATTAATTTGGCTGCATATATTTACAAACACACAGCTAGCATTTCCAATATTGCAGAAACAGAAATTTGTAAAAGATTTGAATGTTCTGTAGATTGACCTATTATCCATCCATCCATTTTCCAACCCTTTGAATCTGAACACAGGGTCACGGGGGTCTACTGGAGCCAATCCCAGCCAACACAGGGCACAAGGCAGGAACCAATCCCGGGCAGGGTGCCAACCCACCGCAGGACACACACAAACACACCCACACACCAAGCACACACTAGGGCCAATTTAGAATTGCCAATCCACCTAACCTGCATGTCTTTGGACCGTGGGAGGAAACCGGAGCACCCGGAGGAAACCCACGCAGACACGGGGAGAACATGCAAACTCCATGCAGAGAGGACCCGGGAAGTGAACCCGGGTCTCCTAACTGCGAGGCAGCAGCGCTACCACTGCGCCACCGTGCCACCCTTGACCTATTATAACTATTACAATTTATTCACAATCTATTCTTAACCTTAGGGCAGCTTAATAACATTTTGAATTGTTAGGTTAAATTGTACTGAATAAGAGTAAAAGCGCTGAATTTGTCACATGAGTTATTTTTAAGCGCAAACACAGGTTAAATAGTACTGTATACACGTAAGAACAATGAAATCTTTCTCATGCCAGTTATTTTTAAAAACAAATGTTATTGAATGGCTCCTATTAACACAGCATAAGGTTTGAAAGTATATGTGTTTAACAGTAGAAATATTCTCTCTTATGTACTTTAATTCATCAGTTTGGGAATTCAGTTTTCAAATCAAGAATTATTAAATAAAAAAAGCTCCAAAGCCTAAAATGTACTTAAGTTAAAATATTCCAGCAGATGCATTACTGTTCATTACATGTTCTGCACTACCAAAACAATAAGAAGCAGATTTTAGTACCAGACAACAATTCCCAGATGGACTGTTTTCTTTAGATTCAAATTGTATATACTTAATCTCAAAATGAAAAGAAAAATATTTGGAGCTCCAGGAAAATGCCTGCATCAACAATGGGTAGACAGTACCATGAAAGTGTCCATTTTAGTGAAGAGTGTCCTTGCAAGTATCTGTTTTGGCAACAGATCTAAACTCTTTACAAAATTGTAAAAAAATACAGCTACTTATTGAAAAGCTCTATGAAAGTGTAAAGAGCAGCAAGTGAACTAAAAGTACTGTTTTTATAAAAGGATAATTAAAGGCAGCAACTGTTCCCCTCCCTTCTTATGCACATGAGACACCTGGCTTACTTGTTTTTTTTTCTTTGTTAGGAGAGTGCTTACTGTTTTCTCAAAACTCAAAGAAAATGATATTGAAACAAGGTCAAGGTTATTTTCCCATGGAAATCAAAGGCTGCATTTTATGACTAAGTGAAATGCTATGAATCCTGCTTTGCTTCTCAGCTTTCCCAGATTAGATGGCAGTCCTGTTCAACTTGACAAGACTTTCAAACTTAAGGCCTATCATCTGAAATCTGACAACTGAAAACGTTATTTCCTGTTTCCATGCTAAAGATGCTTTTGTTTATTGGACATAAAATGGTCCTTTACTTTGTATGGGATATTAGTCCGTCATGGGGGACACATCAAATGTGTCAATCTAGAGACTGCTTTAATTTTGCTAATTTTGACTTAGTTTCTTAGCATTAGCAGAGGAATGATATGTGATATATTACGATGGTGAAAGTAAGAAAGGTTCCTAATGTGGTTTATGTGGGTGGAATCAAAAATGACATCAAAATTCCTTGCATTAGAAGAAGGTGTGATGAGATCACCGTCAGGAGTGATTGAAAAGGAGCTGATTTTCTAAAGTTGCGCTTTAGTGCCAATTTTCAGGAGTTCAGTTTTGTTGCAGTTTCATTTTAAAAAGTTATGCTATATCCAGGTTTTAATTTCACTGAGGCAAGTTGTGAGCTGAGACCGCTCTGATGAAGTTTTGCTTTTAACATTGAAGTAGAGTTGAGTATCATCTACATAAAAATTATAACCCACTCTAAAGCTACGAATAATATGGCCAAGGGGACACATATGGATACAGAAGAGCAGAGGGCTGAGGACAGAGCCCTGAGGGACTCCTTGTGTGACAGGCGCTGAGCTGGACCTGCTGTTGCTAAGACTAAGAAACTCTTGCCTGTCAGTCAGGTAGGATTTAAACCACTTGAGGACAGTGCCAGAGATATCCAGAATGTTTTCCATTCAGGACTGTAAAATGTCATGTTTGTCAGTGTCAAATGCTGCACTGAGGTCTAACAGAATTAATTACTCAAATTCTGTATCCTCAGTTGATCTTTTTCTGCCATGTCCTGAATGAAAAAAGGAACTCAGCATGCATTATAGAAAAAAACAAACTTTGTTTTTCATTTGGCTTTCTACAGAAGCTCATTAAATAAAAAATAGATAAATATATGT
Organism: Erpetoichthys calabaricus; assembly: GCF_900747795.2. NCBI lineage: Eukaryota > Metazoa > Chordata > Cladistia > Polypteriformes > Polypteridae > Erpetoichthys > Erpetoichthys calabaricus. The sequence goes on along the minus strand of NC_041397.2, from coordinate 217,076,093 downwards.
ACACACAAACGCTATGTTCTGAACATACACCAGAATGACTAAAAAGGAAGAAAATTAAAAAGAAAGAAAAACTTCTGACTTGACAGTCAGTCACAGGGAGGCATTATGCATGCGTATTGCTGTTGGTATGAAGGAACCCCAGTAGTGTTTCTTGACACATGTCTAATGAATAATTTGTACTCTGCGTTAGTGTATCACAGAGAGGATATGCTGCCTTGTTCATAATTTCACTCAGTTACGTTTTAATTCTCTCCTTTGCTACTACCTCAAGATGGTCCAGAGTCTATTCCATAGCTGAGCGTGCCCTTTTAATTATTTTTTTGATTTGGTGGGCCTTTCTTGAATTGATTTTACCAGCCCAGCATACCACATTATAGAAAATTATACTGGCTATCACCGAGTTGTAGAAGATGTGAAGGAACACAGTCTTCCAAGAAAAAAGACCCTGCTCTGCACTTACTTATATAGTTCATCTGTGTTACAAGACTTCTAACCTGTAATTGAAGTGGACCACCAATTAGTAGAGCACTATTTCTGTATCCAGTTCCTCGGTTTTGCTGATATTAAGATACAGACAGCTCTTTCTGCACCAAGAAACAAAGTTCTCCATCTGACTCATGTACATTCACTCATCTCCCTTGATGCACACAATAAGTACAGAATCATCTGAGAATTTCTTCAAATGACATGACCTGTTTATTACATTTATAGTCTGAGGTGTTCATAGTAAAGAGAAAAGAAGATGGGACTGTTCCTTATGGTGCTCCAGCATTGCTCACCTCCATATCAGAGACATAGTCCATGAGCCTCACAAACTGCAGTCTGCCAGTCAGATAGTCCATTATTCTGGACATCTTAGGCTCATCTGCTTGCATATCTTTGAGCTTAACAGGGATGGCTGGATGGTATTAGCACTGTAGGCTCTGGAGAAATATAAAAAAAAGAACATTGCATGTATCATAACATTTCCATAACCTATAAAAAAGGTTTTCAACATACTCCTGGTAGTTGTTGTGTAAGAAACATATTAAAATGATTGTTCAGAGTTTACATGATGTTATTTTTAATGCTAGTCTATCAAAATACATTTTACCCGGCACTATATTACTGAAGATTTCGGTCCCAGATATGAGAATATATTATTTTATTCCTTTAGTCTTCTTTGGATTTTTTTAGGAATTCTTTGTACAGTTTGGCACTGAGATTTAAAAAGTGAACCCTCTAAGTACTTTAACATGCTTTCAGGGCCTAACATTTTTTTACAAAATGACTACATGATACTTGATTAAGATCAAGTGAAATTTATTAACCTGGACTAAGGTGCAGTCAAATTTTTAATGAGTTGAACATTATACTTGCATTTCCTTGTCTTGAAATTATACTAAAACATGCTTCTGTGATTTTTTTTTTTTGGTAAGTGAACACCATTCCTTCATAGCCAGTTTAGAAAACCAAAGTGTGTACTCTGCTTTAGAATACACCACCAATGCTGGAATCCATATCGTTTTTATGAACATACCATTTTTTGTGCACATTGTATGGAGAAAAGCCAAAATGCTAGGCTTTGAATCTTTGAATTGCATCTGCATTTTATTTTATTGCATACCAGAAGTGACCTGTAAACATACAGTAAATGTGTGTTCCAGTAGAGTTTGACCTTTTACTTTTGATGAATTTAGTGTTTAATTAATATGAATCAACATAACTGAATAGTTTATTTTGATTATTAAATTGTTTTTCTCATTCAAATTCAAAAAAGTATTTATTGGATTACAAAAATCCTAGGAAAAAGACTGTATTGTTTTAATACATTATTATTCGTAAAGTGTTTTATTTTGATCTTTTTTTTCTTAATTGTGTCCCCTGATGCAGTTGCCTTTTAAAATAAGGCAACACAGAAAGTAGATGTGTGGTTATTATACATGCTGTGGAAAATTCTTGTTGAACTAATTTACCCTCCAAGGAACACAATACAGCAAAAATATAAATAAACCAGACAGTATTAATCTAGAAATAGCAATTCTTTGTCACATTTGAATATCAAACACTTTTTGTTCTTATACAGATAACATATCAAATAACTAACTACATCATCATGTAAGGGGAATGGTATATGATTCGTAGGGAGCCATGGCCATTAACAGTAAAGTCAGAATTTTTATTTGTTGTATATATATTATCTTCTCCTTACATAAAGTGTTGACTATGTGCTCTTCAATCCCAGTATGCATATAATAAATACTTTTCTTCATTTCACATATTCAGATTTATTTTTAGAAATAATATATTTGTGTTTGTATCTCAAGGCGGAGTGAAATAAACAGGTTCACTTGGATTTTCTGTTCATTCAAGATTTTTTTAAAACATGAAAAGAGTTTAGAATAGTATTTTTTGGTGTAATTCTCTATTTTCTCTTTCCTTGTCTTTGCCTTCCTTTTGCTTCAGGATACACATATATACACTTGTACCTGAGAAGCAGTTCTCTGTTAAACTAAATTGTACCAGTAGATTTGTATTTTGTTTTGGTGTTAGTTGAGAAAATTTAACACTATTGTGTCATAGATTTTGATATTCTCCATAATTGCTAGACCAAAGAAGTATTGCTGATTACAAGAGTTTAATTATCTGGCTAGACATTCATCAGATAAAGCAACTAACTGATGTGAGGTTTAACACCTGTTATGTGTTGGTTCCCCTTTCATTAAAAATACAGATTAACTGTGTGGTTCAATTTTCTTAAAGGAAACTTACATTTGGAAGTGCTGTTCAGATCTCTGGTGCCCTGGTTAAGAGCCTTCACAAAGGACAGGATGTGGAACTCCATGCATCTGACATAAGGATCATTGGTTCTTGTGATCCCTTGGTATGTGTTTCAAGAGAAAACCTTTGTTGGGTTTATTTTCACTTGTGTTGGTATATAAATAATATGGAAATTAATTAATCAATATTTGATATTGTAGCAAAAAGGTTATAACAATTGACATGGTTCAGTCAACATATTCATAATTAACTTTTACATTACCTTCTAATTGATGAAGACATGTGGTATTACTGCACTCAATTTTTAGAATAGCCTTATTAAAAATTAAGAGTACTATAATGTCAATTTCAGAGAGCCAGGAATGCAGACATTCAAAAATTTGCTCATATACTAAGGAGATCAGGATTTTTTAATCGTGGATGTTTTGTTCTTTTTCTGAGATGTTAACAGTTTTTCTAATATCATATATCTCAACTATAATGCATAGCTTCCATTTGCAGATTTACAGTTTGGTAAGGATAATCTATAACTTAGCATCACAAGTTTTAAGTAATGCTGGCACACTCAGGAGCACAGCTGTCCATGGTTGTTAAATGAATCTTACTTACCTGGACATGACATACATGCTGTGTACAAGTGATGGGTAAATTAAAATTTATTTTGGTAAATAATAGTGCATTAATAAGCTTTTGGGTTCTAATAAATTCCCATCAATACCAGATAACCTCCTCATTTTGATGAACTTCTTTCATGGTCAGATGGTTTGTACAGTTAAATGGAAGTATATTACTGTTAAAAATTTGGTGTGGAATCTGGCTGAAATAAGTGGCAATGTGTACAGTGTTTGAGTGATATTGAAACTATCAATCCCATTTCAGTTGTTTTTGCAAGCTTAGTGGACTTAGGACTTAGTGTCAAAATTTAATACATTATAAAGAGTCAAGCTGTTCTCACTTCTGATTAACACTAATTTTAAGTAATTTGATCTTTTAGATACAAACACTTTGTGGGGGAGGCGGAGACAGTAATTTGATATTTGCAGATCTGGGTGTTGGTCCTAAGATAATCCTGAGATACTAAGACAGAAACTCATTTTGCTGCATAAAAGGTGAAAAAGTGAGACAAGACAGTGTGTTCCCACTACCAATAGCTGAGCTTCTTGTTCTAAGGGAACAATGTAGATTCCATCTTGCCTCTGTAACTGTAGACTATAAATTTGTCTTTGCATTGATATTTTAAGGGTTATGGAAGTTTGCCAAACATTTCTACAGGTGTTTTATTTACTTGGAAATTGTTTATGATCATGTACTTCATGGTATCTTATGAATGGCAGAACATAGATTTATGCTACTGCATAGCAGTACTTATGTTTAGAACATCTTGTCACCCCTGTTGTTTATTTTTTTAAAATATTATATAAACTTAATCCACTTCTGGAAAAGTATCATTTGGGAATATAGGATGCAGAATTTTTTGCTCTCTGGCCTGCTCACTATTGTAGTAACTTACTGATGTGTGAGATGTTGAGAACTGACTCTTTCAAATCTGAGGTCAGTTTTAGGTGCAAAAACCATCTCCTGTCATTATCACCTATGTCTGACTGTCCACTAAAAACAACTTGGTTCCCACTGGACTTATTTTGCTGAAATTTTGAATACTGTTTCTTGAAGGAAATTTGTAAAGAAAGTTACGTTTTTATTGAGATATTTTGCATAAAGAGTGCTATACACATTTTTTTAAATTTGAAAAACTCTAATTTGAAAATCATTGATGAATTTTTAAATTGTCTTGAAACAGAGAAACATTCTTTGCAACCTCCATTACTGATTAACTTACTGTTTCAATTTTACCTTGAGGGAGGTTATTTCAACTTGTATATTTTCTATACTTTCTACCCAAAGAGTAAAATAAATCCTTAATGCAAGTTATTCAAATGCCAGCAGAGTCACTAATGTAGGTGAAAACTCATATTTATGTCAGTGGCTTAATCAAACCTCTTCAAAACAAACAAATTCCTCCTCCTTTAGTCATTGCATCTGTAAAAAAAAAAAAGCAAGCAAGAAGGCTAAGCAGTTTCTTCTCCATCCTGTCTAATGCTGCTGAAGAAGTTAAAATCATGTTTGTTTTATACTGGCGTATTTGAATGTATGAGTTCCTATGCACATCTTTAATGGGTACAGGTTGCCTGTATGTTGATCCTGCACTGGGCTGCTAAGTATGAGGAGTTTAACGATCCAGAAGGAGTTCAGAGTAAGGCTGCTACTTACTTGTCCTTGTCTATAGAAGGCAGTTTATGTGATTTGAAGGTAAATTGATGATGCTCCTGGACATTTTTCATAGATAGATAAGATTTATTGTAGGCATGATATAGGTTTTTCTGTGCTTTGGTTTTCCTCCTGCATATTAAATCCGTATCTGTTATGCATCAAGTTATCCTAGGAAATTTATAAAAAAGTAAAATTGTAGTTTTGTATTTTAACAACCAACACATAGTCTGAATATGCAATGCAACATACTGTAAATGTGTTTTGCAATTTTTTTTGGCACTATTGCTTAATGTTATACATTTAATCATGACTAATAGCGTCTGTATCAGGTTGGAGAGCCAGCACATTCCACTATAGAAAACCCAGAACAATGGGTAGGTTGCCAGTTGGCTGAGGTCTCCATGACTGTGACTTTATTTTTGACATTCTCTTGCACGATTTTATTCTCCACCAATGTCAACTGGCCATAGTTCATCAAATTATTATTGGACAGATATTGTCGGTTTTCATTTATTTTTAATCAGTTCTACTTTTTTCTTTGTGTGTTTTAACAAATCTGCATTTATAAGTGTACCAGTTATGTACTGTATTTAGTAATTGGTATAATTCTTTCTTGTATTTTAACTTAGCATTGTTCACAGTACTCTATGCCTGCAATCGGTGAAGAGCGCTATACAAATAATAATCAGTATTGTGTTGTATCTGCATTAAATGTACTGTATTTGTTCTTATTTTTTACCATGGTCTCCATATCATTGTCTGAAAACTTTTATTTATTGTTTTCCTCATCATGAAGAGAATAAATGCAGCAAATGTATGTTTTCATCTTTCTGAATAAATTGGTCCCATTAGTAAACCAGCTCTGTAACTAGTCTGAATGATGACTGTCTTTCCTTCAAATCAGATTTTCTTTCCTGTGAAAAACTTCATAGGATCAGATGTTTACAGCCAAAATAGCAACATCCTTGAACAGTCTGGAAAAACATCAATTGCAAAGTTTCTTACCAGTTTTTGTTTAATACTTTCATTAAGTCTCACATGTTCCTCAAGTAAAAGGTTTCCAGAAGCTATTGTATCTCATTTGTCATTGCTTACACCAGGTTTATATTGCATTAATATTGACACATAGGTGCCTCAAATTCTACGTATTTCCCTATCCCCACTAATTAGCATTAGCAACTTAGTTCAGTTTCCCAGCATACTTCAACAAAAGGAAAGTTTCAATAACACTGCCTTCCACTGAACTCTATTACAATTGATTATAAAAAAGAATTGGTGTATGCTTAACCATATCATAAATAAACCTCTTGTAGTAGGTGGCAATATTGAGCCACAGTTCTTGCACATTCTTTGGATGCCCATAACTGACCACAGCAGAGATTTCCTGTGGAACTCCTGCTGGAGAAATGATTTGCACTTGCTAATTCTTTTCTTCAAAAAAAAAAAAAAAACAAAACAAAACATTATTTCTCCAACTTCACCTTTAGGTCCTGATGTTGTAGGCAATTAACACCTTGTCTAACCTCTCTAGATACTGGTCATAATAAATGAAATTAATTCAGAATGCCAATTTTCAAACATTCAGTGTATTAATCATCACCATTTTCCTGACATAATGCAATCAATTGTTTCCATATTTTTATTCACGAAAGGGATTAGCAATTTTCTTTTCTTTAATTCATAGCATTTGCAACATTACCTCTTTTGCACCAGCACAGCAGTGTACAAATAAGAAGGCACCACTCCCAGATTACCATATTTTCCTATACCTCGGGATGATAGATTTTTGTATTATACTGCACTGAATGGGCTAGTCTGTATGTTTGTCAAACTGACACTGTCTAACAAAGGAATTTGATTTAATATAAGATAAGAACAACCCACATTTCTAGATTAATTTTGAAATCTGTTTTTTCTACTTCTTATCACAGAAAAACATAACTCAAAAACATCTATTATCTTCTTACTAACTTCCTTATCTAATGTTTGCTGCATCTTACTTATATGATGTGTACTGGAAAATAAGTGAAATGTGTACAAATATATCATCACTACACATATATATATGTGGATATACTGTATATGCTGCACCATGTATCATTTTTTTTCCGCAATGGTAAAAACCAACAAAACAGCAGGCAGAGCCTATCCAAACAAATAGGAAAACTAGGCATCAGATTTTGAAAGGCTTTTGGGATATTTCAAGAAAAAGAAGTTTATTATGCAACCTTTTAACAGGTTTAACCTCTATCTTCTGATTAACAGTTAATCATAGCAATGCCCAATAACAAGATTCAAAGCAAAAAAAAATGGCTCCTAAACCATCTCAGTTTAAGTACCATAATTTGCAGTTATATATCCTATATAGAATTAACATCAAATGTAAATAAGTTACAATAGTTACTCTCCCTTTTACAAAATTTCCTGGCAACACACTCAAAAGTTCGCAAAGGCTTCCATTTGCTTTCCATTTGCTGTTTACTTTTCTTGGAAGTGACTTTAAGATAAGCCATGTGCTGATGCATATACATTTTTTGTGTCTGTCCTGTTTAATTATATAACTACAAGAATACACACTGAGCCCAATAAATATAAAGGCAACCTGCACCAGGTCCTAACTAACAATGGACATCATACTTTACAACCCAAATCAAAACCAGTTGCTTTCCACACACATTTACTTTTAGGAGTTAAAAGATACACAAAGTGTATCAGCTGGCCATAGGCCTTCTCAGTCACCAGAATGGACCTCTAAGAAGTCAACATTGTCAATTAAGGTTTGTGGGGTGAACAGAGAAATGGAACTGTGTGAACCCCAGTTTATTTTATATTAGAGTAGCCATGCTTTAACAGTGTCTAGTGATTTGTACAAAATTTAATCCTGTGATCAGTTTTGTTTACAATTCCTATTGCAGTGGTCAAAAAAGATGCTGTCTCATAGCTTGAGGTATCAGAACTCTGCCTGGATTGAACATTCTTATTGTGTCTTCATTGGTTTTTCTGCAGGTATTCCAGTTTTCCTCCACAGTTCAAAAATGTGTGTTAGAATAATTAGCTAATCTATATTTTACTGCAAGAATGAGTATGTTTATATGTGTGAGTGGAGTAAATGTGATAGTCTGCGTGGTTCAACCAAGACTGGCTCCTGTCATCTTGCACATATTAATATATCATGAGACCCTGAAGTGGACTAAGTGGATTTGTTTCATTTTATCAGGAAAAGTCTGTAAAGAATTTTCTTAGTCTTGACACTAGACAAATAATTAATCTGTATCCTTCGTGATATGATAGATGCTGTCTTTCTTATTAATCACATTGCTTTAATAAGTCATTTCAAGGATTTATACTTTAGAATTATTTAATGACATATTTGCATATTGTTTGAAAATGTTTTTAGACAATAGTAATTAATAGTAACTTTCTCAAATACTATAAATAGAAAATTGCTTGAATAAAGTAGCAAATTTAAAGCAGAGTTGTGTAATGAATATTTATAAGTAATTTAAGGAGTTTTACTGATAATTGAAAGTTGTTTTGTCAAATATGTTGTATAGCTCTAACTTCAGTTTATTATTTCTTTGGTAAAATAATCACCTGCTGCATCACAACTACAGAAACTTGGTTTCAGATTCTTTTTCCAATCACTTTTTATGAGGTCTTTAAACATTCTTCTGGTGTTTATGCATATTTTCTATTTAATATGAATGTGTTATAAAATGGACATACTCCCTTCTCCCAGTACTGCTCAGATAGATACGCAATTCAGTGTAATCCTGTAATGACAAATGAATGAATAAAATATTAGGTATTTTAATTTGTATTATTAATTTTTCAGTTGACTTAAATTTGTCCTCCTATAGCTTTATAACTTGGCCCAATGTTCTATTGGTTTTAAGTGCTAATTCTACTGGTCTAAATATTTCAACATCAGTAAAATGTATTTTTCTTGTGACAAAGTGCTAGCATAGTTTGTTTTACTTCTGCATATTTTAACAAAAAACAAATCTTTCTATTATAAAAGGAAATCCTGCGATTAGACATTTTCTGAGATAATTTAAAGTTCCGCAAGTGATAATTTCAAGTTTCGCGAGACAAGAGATTTTGAAAAGTCCTGCCCTCCTCTCAAACATTTACAACCATGCAAATGGTATAATCTTTTCTCATTCGTGTTTATTATCTGACACAGTTTATGTGCTCTCAGCTCCTATAAATTTTTACGTTTTACACATTTAAATTTGTTTATGAAAAGTACTCAGTTTCATCCTTTAAAGAAGCTTTTCTGGACAGTATTTTTAGACATACAATCTATTTGTTTCCTTCGATGTGGTCCTTTTATGTACAATAATTTTATACATTCAAGATAGCACGTTAAAGACTAAATGAAGAAGAAAGGGCAGCGCTTCAAAAAGAGGCCCAAAAGCGTTGGAGAGAAAAGAATTTAAAAAAGAACAATAACAATCTAAGTGCAAATTCAGAAAATAAGGAAAGTAATAATCAGTCCGGATCAAGTGGAACTGAAAACCTAGCAGGTCCGAGCGGTGTCACAAATAAAAGACAAAAGAGAAGAACACAAAGTAGAACGTTGTAAAGAAGTTCAAAAATGTTGGCGTGATACACATGCAAAGCAGATTAGAGATTATGAAAGTACTAAAATTGGAAAGTCTCAAAAAAAATGATAGTAAAGATCGCATGAGCGCTAACAAATAGAAATTATTACTTGGTGAAATAATGGAGCAGTGAAAAGAGATCGAATATATGGAAATATGTGATATGACAAGTATGTAGATATTGTTCAGCTTTAAAGTTTAAGTCGGAGACTTGTAGATCGTCTAATTTGTGTTGCCATCAGGGAAAAGTAGTGTTTCTTCCCAGTAAAGAGGCATATCCGCAAGAATTAAAAGATTTGCTATTTGGTGAAAGTGAAATTCACAAACACTACAGGCAAAATATCAGAATCTACAATAATCTGTTCGTGTTCGCATCATTCAATGCTCAGAATGTAGATTTACATGATTCAGTACCATATGCAATGAGAATCTGTGGGCCCGCAACAATTAAAGCTACTACAAGTTTAATTTTAAAGAAACCACAATTTGGTCAGGTTTATATTTATGCTCATGGAGAAGCGATACAACATGGAATCGAAAGAGTTAAACAGTCGGGCTATTAGAAATTCTACAGCCAATAATGGATATAAATCCATACGTCCAAAAGTATTGCACTTCACACAAAGTATATCTGCAAAACACGGACAAAGAATTTTTCTTGGATTTTGGATTTGTTGTTTGGTGAAAATGAAATCCACATACGAGCGGCAGAGACGCAAAGTGGCTGGTGTGTAGCGCAGGCAGGGGGGTTGGTGAGTGAAGCCCCCTAGTGTATATTTCCCTTCTTCTTTACAAGACAAACAAAAATAGGGGCAAAGGAAAGAGAATGATGGGTAGACTTGCTGATGTTTTGAAGTCAGAAGAAAAAGTGGTTTGCACAGGTAATTAAGTATTGTAAGGCCAGGTATCCATGGACATGTGCTTTTTTTGCCATAGTGAAGTAATTTATCTGAAGGATTCTGTCTTTAGGCATTGGGTTATACATTCAGAAATTTTCAAGAGAGAAACTCCAGGGGACATCTCTTGAAGAGTGCATTCTCTGGTTCTCATGCCACTAGCAATGTTCAGTTTCTTTTGCTGAGTATTTTTACTGCAGTGTTCTCATTTTAGGTAAAAGCATAAATAAAGGTTTAATTTACTATAGTAATTTATTAAATAAACCATATTATTCAGTATTTATTTTTAAAATTCAAACTTAAGCTTTATCTTTACATTAATTATTATTTTATGACTTTCAAATAATCATTAAGGTAAATTATAAAAGGCAGTTATACATTAAACACTTAAAAAATCTTGTACGCAATTTACTTTTACTAGTTATGCTTACGGTAACTATGAAGATGTGTATAAAATTTATTTTATACTTAACTCCCCTTTGCAGAATACCTGATAGATCTTGTATACCTACTTCTGAAAAACTTTAATTGTACCATAAAAAGGGGGTTATGCATTATTTTCAATCAAGGTTTGTTTGGTTTGTTATAGGTTAGTTTCCAATTTGTATACACTACATACAATTAAGGTAATATTCATATGCAGTACTTACCTTGATCACTGACTAGAACTTAATGGTGGAAAATTGCTTGTTTTGCAGAAATTTCCTTTTAAAATAAAAGAAAGACATCCAGTGGAATATACAAGGCAATTTCCTCATCTTCGCTGTCGGACAAACACAGCTGCATCTCTGTTGAGGGTTCGGAGTGAGGCTACTTTGGCAATTCATGCATTTTTTAAGGTAGGATAGTTGGACTACTCTTGTTGTATCACCCACACGCATTTCTTGGTGTCTCCTTATATAAAAAGTACAATAAAAAGAATCTACTTTTAAAGTCTGACATGTTTATTTGTAACGGTGCTATTTTACCATTATAATAGTATGATAGATTAAATAAATGGAAAAGGAGTTCCTAGAATCTTATTTTTTCTGTCTAAAAATGAATGTTTAAATTTGATGCCATCTTTTAATCACTTCACTAGTTATATTAAATGTAACTGCATTAAGAAACAATATGAGAAGTAACATTTAAAAAAGTTATTTTTGCACTTACTCTTTTACTTTCTTTTCTGTCTGTCCCTAACATAGCATTGTATCCACCCCTTACAATACACCTTGCAAGGGGTGAGCCAGAAACAGACCCAGTACAATAATGTGATATATAATTCTGAGCCAGATAAAGACATCCACACACCCTGTTATGAATACAGTACTTGTTAGAGGGTCTTTTTTACATTCCATAGAAAGCGAGAAAGAAGATATCTTACCTTGAACTATTATTTGACTGGAAATGAAAGAGGGAAGAATGGCACTGACAAAATTAAAATTAGGAACAATGTTCATTTTAATAATAGCTCATTAGGAATGGAAGAACAGAGTAGAGAGGGCCAAGAGAAGAGGGATTCCTTTTTGCTTGGCAGAACAGTTTGAAACAGCAGTGCCTTTCACTAATAAAATAATAAGAGTAGTTAAAATGTCTAAACATCCTTTACAGGGACCAAGATGGTGAATGAGAGGACTCTCTACAAGTGTGGATTAGGGTAAGGAGAATTGATTTGGACAAAAAAATTTAAAAGCTAGACAAGGCTTCATTAGATGTTGGAAAGATATTGGTATAATAGTAATTTTTGAGGGACATGTTCTATGATTGGGATATTTTTTGTTATCAAATGTTTATTAAGTATATATGCTAATGCAAGTTAAAATAAATCAAACAACCATGAAAATGTCAATACAAAATAAACACCCATCCCACGCTGTGAATTGTGTATGCTTATGATTGGGATTTCTAGAGGTAAAAGTGATCTTCTTAAAAATCAGGTCCCAATCAAAAGAAGCAGACCGTGATAGATCCTGTTCCCAGACTAATTGAACAACAAATCAGGTAGGGCCATTCCACCAACAGACTTGTCATACTTCAAGATGAAGTGTTTGACAGACGATCCTTTGTATTGTGTCCATTTTAGGACATCCTTCTCCCTCCGACAATACTTCATCATTCAATATTCTATCCTTCCTCCTGCTTCTTACAAAACAGTATCTGTCCTCCGACAATAATTCCACTATCATTCTACCTTTTTCAAAATGGAATCAAAAGCTGTGTTTGCATTCCACCATCCAATAAAGCGCCATCCTCCCTCCTCCCTGCTACATTTCTCTCCTGTCTGTCATTTCTACATGAGCGAGAATATATTTTAGATAGCGTTGTTAAAATTTTAAATTTCTTTGAAACTTCTCTCTGCAAGTTCATTACAAATTATGCCACTTAGTTTCATTTGTTAGTGGTATGCATCCCCTTCCTCCCCCTCCTAAAATATTGGCAAAAAGTTAGATCTCTCTTGTCTCGATTTCCTGTGGGATAGAAAAAATACAGTATCCATTTTAGGACAACATTATGCATCCGACAAAACTCCATCATTCCTCATTCAAAACTCAATCCTCCCTCCTACCTCTTTCAAAACCCGACCTCTGATAAAAAGTGCATCCACATTTCAAAGTTTAAAGACATTTCTCCCATTTCAACCCTTAATACTGCCACTAGAGTAGTCCAGGATGCTCAAAAACAGATTCTTAAAGCTCTGACCTGCACACCTTTGAACCAATTTAATACTGAGCAAACTGCTTCACCGTAAATTATAAATGGATTATCTTCTGGATTATAAATCCATAATCCAGAAGAGACTGCAATAAAGTCTTGTATGCCATCAGCAAACTAGAAGCACCCCAATTACACTCAGCTAAGGAACACAAAATTAATACATCTACATCATATATCATACATCTATCTTCCACATTTTTAATGTGTCTACAACAGAATTTACTTCTAGATGTTGCAATGTTAAACAACTAGGAAATAATCCTCACCATATGGATCTACTGTTTCAGTCTACAATTAAAATTCTAATGTGACCTATCACACTCTACCCATCTTATGTTTTCTTACCGTCTATTTGGTAGACGGCTTAGGCCTATCAAGAATAAATTTCTTGATAGTAATTATAGATAGATAGATAGATAGATAGATACTTTATTAATCCCAAGGGGAAATTCACAAATTATGGTCATGCTGGCAGTGGCAGATGCATTAGTTTAACAAATTCATGTACAGGTTTTTTGCATTAATTTAATGAATGCCAAGTTTTCTTAACTAGGTAATTTAGGCTCTGTTATAATAATAATAATAATAATAATACAGTGATCCCTCGTTATATCGCGCTTCGCCTTTCGCGGCTTCACTCCATCGCGGATTTTATATGTAAGCATATTTAAATATATATCGCGGATTTTTTGCTGGTTCGCGGATTTCTGCGGACAATGGGTCTTTTAATTTCTGGTACATGCTTCCTCAGTTGGTTTGCCCAGTTGATTTCATACAAGGGACGCTATTGGCAGATGGCTGAGAAGCTAGATTGCTTACTCTTCTCTCTCTCTTGCGCTGACTTTCTCTGATCCTGACGTATGGGGATTGAGCAGGGGGGCTGTTCGCACACCTAGACGATACGGACGCTCGTCTAAAATGCTGAAAGATTATCTTCACGTTGCTATCTTCTGTGCAGCTACTTCCTGAAACGACATGCTGCACGGTGCTTCGCATACTTAAAAGCTCGAAGGGCACGTATTGATTTTTGACTGAAAAACAAACTCTGCCTCTCTCTATCTCTCTCTCTCCCTGCTCCTGACGGAGGGGGTGTGAGCTGCCGCCTTCAACAGCTTTGTGCCGCGGTGCTTCGCATACTTAAAAGCCAAACAGCCCTATTGATTTGTTTGCTAGAGATTGTTTTCTCTATCTATGTGACATTCTGTGCTCCTGACACGCACTCCTTTGAAGAGGAAGATATGTTTGCATTCTTTTAATTGTGAGACAGAACTGTCATCTCTGTCTTGTCATGGAGCACAGTTTAAACTTTTGAAAAAGAGACAAATGTTTGTTTGCAGTGTTTGAATAACGTTCCTGTCTCTCTACAACCTCCTGTGTTTCTGTGCAAATCTGTGACCCTAGCATGACAATATAAAAATAACCATATAAACATATGGTTTCTACTTCGCGGATTTTCTTATTTCGCGGGTGGCTCTGGAACGCAACCCCCGCGATGGAGGAGGGATTACTGTAATACATTTTATTTATATAGAACCTTTCCCATGCTCAAGGCACTTCACACAGTTTAAGAAAGAACGGCATGGTGTACAGTATATAGCATTGTACTAAACCAGATTAATAAATAAAGAAGAGTAAGATAGTAAATTCAAAGAAAAAAAGCCTAACAGACAACATAATTGATTGTCTAGCACACACACAGGTTACATGAGCATCTTGACATAGAGGTAAACTGAAAGAAGGGTGTAATAAAGTCAGGTAGAGTTAAAAGCCTTCTGGAAGAGATGAGTTTTGAGTTGTATTTTAAAAGAATTCATGGAGTCAGCTGATCTAATTAATTTTGGTAATTCATTCCAGAGTCTGGGTGCTATACAGCTGAAGGCCCTGTCACCCATGGAGTGTAGATTAGTGTGGGGCACAATAAGATTTCCAGAATCAGAGGACCTTAGTGGGCGGACAGGCACATAGTGATGGAGAAGGTCACTGATGTAGTTTGGGGTCTGATTACAGCTGATGACCCTATTTGTGATACTAATTAAATTAAACCACCGAATTAAATTCCATGTAGCAGCCATTGTCAAAAATTTGTATTTGTCCTGTTAACAAAAGCAGATTAAATTTGAATTTGAATGTGTTTTTTAATATGCTTTAATATTTAAGATTAATAGAAGTTCAAACAATTGTTTCTCAAAGTTTAGGATATTCCTGTTGTATTGTTTGTGAACACATCAAAGATGTTATATTTTTTTGTTTTTGTTTTGCTAAATTCAGATAAAAATTTAATGGGGGGATTTTCTATTTAAAAATATTTAACTGAATTCTATCTATCTATCTATCTATCTATCTATCTATCTATCTATCTATCTATCTATCTATCTATCTATCTATCTATCTATCTATCTATCTATCTATCTATCTATCACAGCTTTTAACAATTGTGTCACACAAGCTGCATAACATCTACACAAGAGAACACTTAGTGCTCCTGACACTGAAAAAAGAAAAGAAAACACAACAGAAAAGTCTGGATTACTTAGAATACTTGCCTCATATAAACCACTGAATCTACTGTGATTCTCTGGGGATATCTTCTAGGTACAAATTTTACTGAACAATTCTTAATAAACTTATAGTTTATTAGTGTAAAACATTTTTCAGAATTTTCATTTTTCAATAGTTGGATTTCTGCATTCTAATTTAGCTTGAAGATCTATTTTTTTAAATGCATTATTAAGATACCTCTAAAAACTGGGCTGTTTGTTCTGAACTTTCTAGTTATACATTTGTTATAAAAAGTTTATATACTAGTTTACCACCAGATGGCACTAAAGTTACATGCAGTCAGTCATTTTACTGCAGAATTATTTTTTGTGCTTGCCTTAAAACACATGTATGATAGCTTCTACAACAGACATTTCATAAATAATAAAACATAAATGACTTAGTATATTAATTAGTCCATATTCTACAGTTGACTATTGACTTGGATGTTACTGTTAGGTAAAATAATCACTTATCTTTTTTAGGAAATGCTTTGAAAAATTCAAAAGTGAATGTGATTCCCTGATAGTTTTGATGTAAGCTCTCCAAACAGTGGCATACCTAGACCCGTAATTTACAAAGGGGTCTCATTTTGAGAGGAAAGGGAGAGGGAGTACTCCTTTAATGTTCCTTTTGAGACCTTAACTGGGCACTTGGCTAATTTACATAGCTTTTAGTGCACAGGGATCAGTATATATATATTTGGTGGCAGTATTCAATTTGGTCAGCTAATGTTCCTGTGAAATGAAAATATCACAGTTATCTTCTTTTTTTTGTTTTTTAAAAAAAGTATGGAGGATGGAAATTCAGCTGTGGTACTGATCGGGTTGTGTGTGATGCAGATCGACAATGAGCTGATAGTAGGCATGTATGAAAGTTCTGCATATGACCGCTACAGCTTTGTGAAATCACTCTGTTTGAATTTCCAGGAAAATATTTGGCTGTGAAAAAATGCTTTAGGTTAATTTCACCGATCAAATCTTCTTAACAATCACTGTATTGCATTGGAAATGTGAGAGCAAACAACTTTTGAAAATTTTATATTTTAGGGCAGAAAAATCCATGTAATGTCACGCATACTGATATAGTAAATATTAAAATCCTGTGGTAATATACCATGATTCTTTGTTAAATCAGTGCCACTATTTATTATATCTTGCAATTAGAAATTGTTATTAAACATCTATTTCAGGTCTGATTAATTATTTGGTACTTTTGCTTTTTGTCATATGTATAGTATATTCATTTTTCATAATACTAACACTAGTTAGATAGATAGATAGATAGATAGATAGATAGATAGATAGATAGATAGATAGATAGATAGATAGATACTTTATTAATCCCAATGGGAAATTCACATTCTTCAGCAGCAGCATACTGATACAATAAATAATATTAAATTAAAGAATGATAATAATACAGGTGAAAAAACAGACAATAACTATGTATAATATTAAATATTAACGTTTACCCCCCCGGGTGGAATTAAAGAGTCGCATAGTTTGGGGGAGGAACGATCTCCTCAATCTGTCTGTGGAGCAGGACAGTGACAGCAGTCTGTCGCTGAAGCTGCTCTTCTGTCTGGAGATGATACTATTTAGTGGATGCAGTGGATTCTCCGTAATTGATAGGAGCCTGCTGAGCGCCCTTAGCTCTGCCACAGATGTTAAACTGTCCAGCTCCATGCCAACAATAGAGCCTGCCTTCCTCACCAGTTTGTCCAGGCGTGAGGCGTCTTTCCTCTTAATGCTGCCTCCCCAGCACACCACTGCGTAGAAGAGGGCGCTCGCCACAACTGTTTGATAGAACATCTGCAGCATCTTATTACAGATGTTGAAGGAAGCCAGCCTTGTAAGGAAGTATAACCGGCTCTGTCCTTTCTTGCACAGCGCATCAGTATTGGCAGTCCAGTCTAATTTATCATCCAGCTGCACTCCCAGATATTTATAGGTCTGCACCATCTGCACACAGTCACCTTTGATGATCACTGGGTCTATGAGGGGTCTGGGCCTCCTAAAATCCACCACCAGCTCCTTGGTTTTGCTGGTGTTCAGGTGTAGGTGGTTTGAGTCGCACCATTTAACAAAGTCATTGATTAGGTCCCTATACTCCTCCTCCAGCCCATTCCTGATACAGTTGACTAAAGTCTCCTTCATAGAGCTTGGTTTACTATTCTGTTTACATCCTGAAATCTAAACTGACAATCTTACTTTGATAGTGGTCCTAGTTCTTATGCTTTACTTTTCCATTGGTGATTTATTTTAGTATTTAAACAAACAAGCTGCGATTAATATGACTGAGGCAAATTGCAGTATCATTGCTGAACTGTTATGGGTTGGAGTGGTGCAGAAAATGAGCATCTTTCAAAACATGAATGGAAAAGCAGTGCATTTCAAAACCATGGAACCAATTTTGATTCTTTTTTTTGTTTAAAATTCAGTTGATTGTTGATAATTCAAACCCAGATATCAATGTACAAGTGGCTAGAAAAAGTAATTAATTTATAAAAAGTGTGACGTAGTAACAGAAACTAATTGTATGAGCACTTTGGAATTTTAATTATAAACACACCATGACTATTTCTCGTTTTCAGTTATAAAGAGATAACCCAACCTCAAGTCCAGTAACTTTTAAATCGGTTTGAATCTGTGATATGTAGTAGGTAAGCCTCATTTGTTCATGGGGAATACAGTAATCCCTCCTCCATCGCGGGGGTTGCGTTTCAGAGCCACCCGCGAAATAAGAAAATCCGCAAAGTAGAAACCATATCTTTATATGGTTATTTTTATATTGTCATGCTTGGGTCACAGATTTGCGCAGAAACACAGGAGGTTGTAGAGAGACAGGAACGTTATTAAAACACTGCAAACAAACATTTGTCTCTTTTTCAAAAGTTTAAACTGTGCTCCATGACAAGACAGAGATGACAGTTCTGTCTCACAATTAAAAGAATGCAAACATATCTTCCTCTTCAAAGGAGTGCGTGTCAGGAGCACAGGCTGTCAGAAACAGAGAGCAAAGCAAACAAATCAATAGGGCTGTTTGGTTTAAGTATGCGAAGCACTGCGGCACAAAGCTGTTGAAGGCGGCAGCTCACACCCCCTCCGTCAGGAGCAGACAAAGAGAGAGAGAGACAGAGTTTGTTTTTCAAGCAAAAATCAATATGTGCCCTTCGAGCTTTTAAATATGCGAAGCACCGTGCATGTCATTTCAGGAAGACAGAAACGTGAAGATAATCTTTCAGCATTTTTAGACGAGCGTCTGTATCGTCTAGGTGTGCGAACAGCCCCCCTGCTCAATCCCCCTACGTCAGGATCAGAGAAAGTCCGCGCAAGAGAAAGAGAAAAGTAAGCTGGGTAGCTTCTCAGCCATCTGCCAATAGCGTCCCTTGTATGAAATCAACTGGGCAAACCAACTGAGGAAGCATGTACCAGAAATTAAAAGACCCATTGTCCGCAGAAACCCGCGAAGCAGCGAAAAATCCGCGATATATATGTGTTTATATATATATGTTTACATATAAAATCCGCGATGGAGTGAAGCCGCGAAAGGCGAAGCGCGATATAGCGAGGGATTACTGTACATATTGTATATACATTGTGTACATACTGTGTGCAATTCAAGTGTCAAAGATTGTTTTCTAAGCTTAACCAAAATCTGTTTATTTCACATTAGCCAACAAACGTTGCTTTATTAGTACATGATAATTGTACTTATGGACTGGTTATTTATTCTTATTTATTTTCCGTTTGACTTAATGTTATTTAAACAATCACCACAGGGTATCTGATCAGAATGCAAAAAATGCTTAAACATTTAAACAAAGAAAGAGATGTTAAAGAGCCTACAAAAAACTTTATAGCAAGAGCACTCATGTGTACAGTGCATCCGGAGAGTATTCACAGCGCATCACTTTTTCCACATTTTGTTATGTTACAGCCTTATTCTAAAATAGATTCAATTCATTTTTTCCTCAGAATTCTACACAAAACACCCCATAATGACAACGTGAAAAAAGTTTACATGAGATTTTTGCAAATTTATTAAAAATAAAAAAATTGAGAAAGCACATGTACATAAGTATTCACAGCCTTTGCCATGAAGCTCAAAATTGAGCTCAGGTGCATCCTGTTTCCCCTGATCATCCTTGAGATGTTTCTGCAGCTTCATTGGACCTCAGACTGGGGGCGACGGTTCATCTTTCAGCAGGACAATGGCCCTAAGCACACAGCCAAGATATCGAAGGAGTGGCTTCAGGACAACTCTGAGAATGTCCTTGAGTGGCCCAGCCAGAGCCCAGACTTGAATCTGATTGAACATCTCTAGAGAGATCTTAAAATGGCTGTGCACCGATGCTTCCCATCCAACCTGATGGAGCATGAGAGGTGCTGCAAAGAGGAATGGGCGAAACTGGCGAAGGATAGGTGTGCCAAGCTTGTGGCATCATATTCAACAAGACTTGAGGCTGTAATTGCTGCCAAAGGTGCATCGACAAAGTATTGAGCAAAGGCTGTGAATACTTATGTACATGGGATTTCTCAGTTTTTTTACTTTTAATAAATTTGCAAAAACCTCATGTAAACTTTTTTCACGTCATTATGGGGTGTTGTGTGTAGAATTCTGAGGAAAAAAATGAATTGAATCCATTTTGGAATAAGGCTGTAACATAACAAAATGTGGAAAAAGTGATGCGCTGTGAATACTTTCCGGATGCACTGTACATATGGTGACATGCCCATACCCAACCACACAACACTTTCTAGCAGTAAATCGAAACCCAACAAGCTGTTTTACTGCACTGCCCTTTAGCATTTATAGGGGAACACACAAGTTTAAATTGACCTTTTTAACAATAATAGTAATCCTACTCTTCCATTTCAAACGCATATACGCCCTAGATAATGAACATAAATGTTTAGATTATATGTGACTTTACCTTTGCATGTATTCTTCCCAAATAAGAAAAGATCTCATCATGCTGTAGTTCTATGCCTGTAGTCTGTGTTAGTGTATCTCAAACAGGTTTTTTAAACAAACTGCACAGACTATATAAATATGTGCATTTTTTGTCAAAGTTGATTAAAAATGTTATAAGTACAGCACTCTATAGTTAAATAGCTATCCTGTTTGCATGACACATTTATAGTATGACACAGTAAATGGTCATTATCGTTACAACTTTTGTAAGGCAGTCATTCACAGTATAAACTCATCTGTGACTATACAGACTATAGTCTACTAATGCTTTTCTGAATGTGGCCGGTAGATGGCTTCATTTTGGGGTTAGTGTTCGTATATATTTGTTTAGAGACACTGTTAATACTGAAATTGTCAACAATATTGCTGTCAAATTATCCAAAAATTAGGGTTTGAATACTCATATTAAAAATAACTAGATGTTCTAACATATTTGAATGTAAGCTAAGTGCTATTACCTGTATGTTTGTACTTTACATGCTTTTCTATGTCTTTTTATTATTAATATGTTTGCCTGTTTGCTCACAGTGCATCTCCAAAGCATGTAGCGCTACTTGAAAAACACAGCACTTCACATGAATTGGATTTTTTGTACATGGAAAGTGACACAATAAGAGAGAAAAGTGGCACTTCACATGCCTGTAATGCATATATAAGTCTTATAAAAAAAATGCTCATAATTAGCTAAACGCAATAAATGCACTCATTTAAGCTTCTGCAACTTGCTCCTCCTCCAGGCCTCTGCTCTGCAATTGCTATGTGCCTCAAAGGTAGCCAAATATGCTTTCCTGACACTGAAAATTGCTCTTAAAAATGGTGACTTTAAAGCTGTTACAAAAATAATGAATGAAAAATGGCAGTTATTTTCAATGATGTTTAATAAGAAAGGAAACTAGTTTTTATTGGCTACAGTGAATGCTTAACATAGTTACAACCCTGTTTACAAAAAGTTGAGATGTTATGTAAAGTGTAAATAAAAACAGAATGTGATGATTACCAAATAATGCAAACCCTATATTTAATTGGAAAAAATACAAAGTCAGTGTTGAAACTAATACATTTTATTATTTTTTTTTTATTGTTTATGAAAAATAGAGGAGCTTTCTCCATGGTATAAATTCAGGGAAGCTATGTTTCCTTCATTATAACCTCTCTTTACTGGAATGGGATTATTATGTTGATGAAGTTACTCATATTAGCTGCTCTTTACAGTAATTGAGTATTATTGTTTAATTGTTTTGTATTTGTTTTATTTATTTATAAATTTTGAGTATTGTCTTAATTATAGTGATATCATTTAATTCAGTTAAATTGTAATTATTACATATACTGTTATTAATTTTGATGAATATTTATTTTTCTGAGTAACTTGTTTGACACTTTTTGTACATAGTTAAAATAATATAATTTGTATGCATATTTTGTTATAAAATGTAAAACATTTATTTTAATATTTTTGTATTGAATTTTTTTTTGGAGTGTGGTAGGGTCTGTTTATTGGCCACTGAAATTGATTATCGGAAGTTATATATTATTTTTTATCAGAGGGAAAAATCTCAGTCAGGCTGTAGTAAGATATAAATGTTTACAGTACATTTTCAGGCTTACATGGCCTTTCATTTCAAGGTTACATTTAATTGTTAGAGGTTGTTATAGGAAAACATAATGGTTATATTTCACTAAAAACCTGGAAACAAATACTTCCATTGTCATTAGATTTAAAGAATTATGTTCAATGATGATTTAGATCATTTATATCTTGGTTGGCATGCAAGGTAACAATTGTTTCTATAACAAATTGAGTCAAATGGAGTTTTAACACTGTGCATACTGGCACATGGAGTCCAGGCCCCTAAATTGTTTGCAACAGATGGGTCGTCTACAAGTGTAGGAATACGTGTTAGGCTGTGATATATGAAAGTCAAGAATTTTAAATATGTTAATTATCTTATTTTTGAAAGTGACTGAATACACATTATTATGCAGAATTTCTTTCTTACAGAAACCTTTGTTAGGGTAATGTTTTTCTGAGTAAATCTTCTAAAAATTATTGTGAATTTTGGAATAATTTTGTATGAGAGTTTTACATTTTTACAGTCATGCAGTAATGGATGCCATTTTTTGTTTCAAAGGTACGTTATCTTAAATATAGGTTATGCAAAATATATTAGCTTTTTTTTTCTATTCTCAGTAGAAAAACACAACTATAGATTTATAACTATTAAGGTAATTGGTAGTCCCCATCAGCAGTCAGAGAAACTGCCTTCCAGCTGAGCTTTATCACAGACATTAATTTTTTTTTTATAATTTTATTGATTTTATTGAAATCATACAACATTCCATACAAATAGATCAATTTTACAAAAATAGGATTGAAAACAAATCAACCCCCACCCCTGAGAAAGAGAGCATGGGCAGCTGAATAAAACTTAAACCTAATAAAAACAAATAAATTAATGAATTAATAAGTCAATAAAGATAAATGGAGAAGAAAAAGAAATGGGAGAGAATCTGTTTCCCCAGTACTTTAAAAGCTTATTCTAAAATGTTATTGATTAGATCCTGCCAGGTTTTGAAAAATTATCTGCACAGATTCCCTAAGTGAGAATTTGATTGTTTTCCAATTTCAAATAATATATAACATCAGTTACCCACTGACTTAAAAGAGGAGAGTTAGGATTCTTCCAGTTTAGCAAGATAAGTCTACATGCCAATAGTGTAGTGAAGGCAATCACAGTTTGTTTGTCCTTCTCCACTTTAACCCAATCTTGGTGTACAACAGACACAGCTGTTAGTGGGTTAGGAGGGATTGTGACACCAAGGCTGTCTGAAAGGCATTTAAAAATTTTGGTCCAGAATGATGTTAATTTGGTGCAGGCCCAAAACATGTGACCCAGTGAGGCTGGAACTTGATTGCAGCGTTCGCAGGTTGGATCTTGCCCTGGAAACATTTTGGGCAAATTTAAAAGAGACAGATGTGCTTGATATATAATTTTTGAGTTCAATAATTGTATGCTTTGCGCATATGGAGCTCGAGTGAATTCTCTGCATTGCTACCTTCCACTCCTTTTCTGAGATGTTGAGTGAGAGATCCTTTTCCCACTGTCCTCTTGGATCTTTGAAAGGGAGGGACTGTAAAATGGTTTTATATATTGCAGAAATGCTGTCTAAATCCTCGAAATTGTACAATATTTTTTCCAGCATAGAGGGAGGTGGGAGGTAAGGAAATTTGGGCAGGTTCTGTTTAACAAAGTTTCTAATTTGAAGGTAGTGAAAGAAATGTGTTGCTAGAAAGTTAAATTTAGAATGTAATTGTTTGTAGGATGCAAAGACATTATCAATGTGCAGATCTTTAAGTGATTTAATTCCAAATATTTTCCAGACATTAAAAACTTCATATGTGTGCAAGGGTTGAAAAAGGTGGTTCTTGTGCAGAGGTGCCACCGATAAAAGATTATCTTAAAATGCTTCGTACATTGGTTCCATATTCTGAGTGAGTGAAGCACAATTGGGTTGTTAGTATATTGGCGATAACTTGCATTTATTGGGGCACAAAGCAAGGAATGTAAAGAAGTACTGCAGGATTTTATTTCTATTGCTGACCAAGCCTGTATATGTTCATCTATTTGTGTCCATGTCCAGGTTTTTATAGCTTGTATGTTTGCTGCCCAGTAATAAAACTGAAAGTTAGGTAGAGCCATGCCACCGTCTGCCTTTGGTCTTTGTAGGGTCACTCTTTGGATATGTGGATGTTTTGAATTCCAAATAAATGTGGTTGTGGTTGAATCTAATTTCTTAAAAAAATATTTTTTGTTGTATATTGGAATGTTTTGAAATAAAAAGAGAAGCTTAGGGAGGATATTCATCTTAACAATGTTGATTCTTCCAGCTAAAGTGAGATGAAGGGTTGACCATCAATGCAAGTTTTGCTTAATTTTTTCCATATAGATGGTGAAACTTTGTTGATAAAGAGCTTTATGTTTACTTGTGATGTTTACCCCTAGGTATTTGAATTGATCTGCAATGATAAAAGGGAAGGTGTCCAATCTAATATTGTGTGCTTGAGATTTCACTAGGAAGAGCACGCTTTTATTCAAATTAATTCTAAGACCAGAAATCTTTTGAAATTCTGTTAGTGCTATTAGGACTGCAGGCACAGTATTTTGTGGGTCTGATATATACAGTACCATATCATCTGCATATAGAGAAATTTTCTGTTCAAGTCCTTCTCTGATAATCCCCTTGCGTTGGTAAATAGTACCAACGATTTATCCAATTCCTCTGCACCAAGAGTATCTAATTGTGGTAACTGTAATGCATCCAGAAATGCTTTAGATTGTGTCTTCTTTAAAACTCAGTAGAATATGAGGATTTATAGTAGTCTCTAAATGTGTGCATTATACTTTTATGGTCAATGATTTTGTCTCCGTTCGTGTTGGTGATTGCTGGGATTGCATTGTGAACTTTTTGCTTGTGAATTTGTTGAGCTAAGAGCTTATTTGCTTTCTCTCCATGTTCATAGTAATGATGTCTGATTTCAAAATGAGTTGTTCTGTTTCTTTAGTTGTCAAGAGGTTGAGTTCTGAATGCAGAGCCTGCCTTTTCCTATGAAGAGCCTCACTTGGACACCTGGCACGTTCTTGATCTATTCTAGTAATTTCGCTGGTTAGTTCTGATACCTTCTTGGTTTCCAGTTTATTTCTGTGGGAAAGATATGAGATAATCTGTCCTTTTAAGAAGGCCTTCAGGGTTTCCCAGAGTATTCCTGCAGAGACCTCTGAGGATGTATTTGTCTCTAGAAAAAAACTGATTTGTTTTGATATAAATTCTGTACAGTTCTCGTCTGCTAATAAAAGTGGGTTAAGACGCCATCTGTGAGATGAGTATGTGGGGCATAATGATTTTAGCTCCAAGATTAGAGAGGCATGGTCAGAAATAACAATAGCATTGTACTTGCAAGATTTAATTGTAGATAAGAAATGGTTGTCTACAAAGAAGTAATAGATTCTTGAGTAGCAATGATGCACTGGTGAGTAGAAGGAATATGTTCTTGAGTTTGGGTTTAGAAATCTCCAGGGGTCTGATAAGTTGTGATCAGTTGCAAACTGTGTAATTGTCTTTGCAGTGGTAGATGTCATCATGCCTGTCGCTGGAGACCTATCTAGGTCTGGATTTAGATAGATAGATACTTTATTAATCCCAAAGGGAAATTCACACAATTAAAACACAATTAAAGTCCCCAGCCATTAAAATTTTATGAGTGTTCACATTGGGAATCTGGTTTTATGCCTAAGAAGTCTACCATCGATCGCATCCTGGCACTGAGGGTTCTCATGGAACGCAAACGCGAATATCGTTATAGCAGAGTTTTTTGCAGCCTTTGTTGATTTTTACAAAGTGTTCGACTCAGTTGATTGAGCTGCCCTGTGGGATATCTTGAGTGTTCGTGGGATCCCCTCAAGGTTGCTGGATATCGTGGCCAGCCAGTACACTGGTACTGTGAATGATGTGCAGAGTGGGGCATCTGTTTGTGAAGAAAGATTCACAGATCTTGACTTTACTGACGATGCTGTGATCTTTGCAGAGTCAATGGAGGCTCTGATCAGGGCCCTCGAGAGACTGAGCGAGAAGTCTGAATGTCTGGGCTTGCGAGTGTCCTGGATAAAAATCAAGATCCATGCCTTTAATGAGAGAGTGTTGACCTCGTTGAGAGGTTTACTTACCTTGGCAGTGACATTCATGTCTCTGGTGACTCTTCCTATGAAGTCAGTAGACTAATTGGAAGAGCATGGGGGTCATGAGGTCGCTGGAAAGGGTGTGTGGCGCTCCCGATATCTATGCAAAAGGATGAAGGTCCAAGTCTTTAGCGTCCTGGTGCTTCCTGTCTTGCTACTGTATATGGTTGCGAGACATGGACGCTATCCACTGACCTGAGACGAAGACTGGATTTCTTTGGTACTGTGTCTCTCCGGAAAATCCTTGGGTACTGTTGGTTTGACTTAGTGTCGAATGAGTGATTGCTCATTAAGTCTCAAATGAGGCACATTACCTGCATTGTGAGGGAGCGTCAGTTGTGGTACTGTGGCCATGTGGCGGGTTTCTCCGAGGGTGATCCGCCTCGTAAGATCCTCATTGTTGGGGACCTGAGTGGCTGGACCAGGCCAAGGGGTCGCTCACGTAACACCTGGCTGCGGCAGATAGAGGGTCATTTTCGGAGGGTGGGACTGGACCGCGTGTCTGCCTGGGGGGTTGCAAACCGGGATCCCGAGTTGTTTTGTCGTGTAGTGGGTGCGGCAACGCACTGTACCAGTGCATGCTCCCCGACTTGATTTGACATTGGGAATGGATGCAAATATATTTTGGATGACTTCCCTATCATCCACATTGGATGCATAAACATTTATCAAAATCACTTTACAATTAAATAAATTACCCATGACAATCATGTATCTCCCTTCAGGATCAGATACAATATCTGATACTACAAATGAGACTGTTCTATGGATAAGAATTCCCACACCTCTAGTTTTTTTTTGTAAAGCTGGAATGGAACATTTGTCCAGTCCAGTCTTTTTGCAGCCGGAACTGATCCTTGCTTAATAAGTGGGTCTCCTGTAAAAATACTATTTTAGCGTTTAGACCTGTTAGGTAAGAGAATACTTTCTTTCTTTTTAATTCGTGATTCAGGCCTTTAACATTCTAGCTCACAAAGTTAACTGTCCCGTCTTGGAGACATTGATTATGAATTTTTGATGTCATTTTGTAGTCTTAACCATAAGTGAGACAGCTTTGACCTTAATTTCCAATTTTCCCAGGGGTTATTGCCATGCAGTCTATTGTTACGTTGGTAATTATAATTATAAGGATTTAACGGATAGATTAGAGATAGCTTGCTGTCTCCCCCCCCACAACCCTAATCCCCCCCCCCCCCCCTTTTGCCTCCCCACGTGAGGCTGGACCCCACTTCACAATGTCCCAGTCCTCTGACATACCTGGACACAGAGCACATCCAAAACAAAACAAGCTCCCCAGCAGCGGTGTATGAGGATTAAAATTGACATATCTATTGCCAATACAGTCTAAATACTATAAGCATAAAATATAATCTTCAACAGTCTTGAAATATTAAGATAGTAGACCCAGGGAATGGTGTTAAAAGTGGCCCTGGATAAGCATAGTAAACCTTAATACAGTAATAATAAGAACAATAAACCAGGGGTATGATGTTTAACAGTCTCCTTTAGAAAAAAGTTACTAATTTAATTTCTTCCACACATACTTACATAAACATGTATAATTGTAATTAAAACTTAAACAGAAAGTGTCCGACAATGGAAAAGGATGTATAATTAAGATACCAGTATCTCTGCAAGCAGATCAGACATCCGGTGATATTTCTTTGCGATGCCATGACAGGGTGCGACTCATGATTGTATTTCAGGAAAGTGTCGGGATCAGCTTTCTTACAGTAACTCTTTATCTGCTTCCTCCATAGTGGTAAAGATGTAATATCTGCCTTGAATATCCACTTTCAGTTTGGCAGGATACAAGAGGTTGTATCTGATATTGGCATTCTGCAAGCGCTGTTTAATATTATAAAAAGAGGCTCTTTTAGCAGCTGTTGAGGGTGAGAAATCAGGGAAAATCCGAATGAGGTTATTTTCAGATATAATCTCTTGTTTCTGTCTGAGAAGTGACATTACATTTAATTTAGATTGCAATTTCTCAAAGCGCACAACAAAAGTCCTAGTTTTAGAGGTGTTGGATCCCCGGTGTCTGATTTAAAGTCCTCTCCAATTATTTTGGAGAAAAGTTCAGATACGAATTTCACTTTTGTTTGGACTTTCACGATTCTCAGGTAGACCTTCGATTCTAATATTATTCCTTGTGCATCCATCTTCCAGAGCAGCAAGTCTGTTTCCAAGTTTTTTGCAATCGGAATTCGTAACTGTTGTTTTTCCATCAGCGGTGGATGCTAACTGTTCGACTGTTTCAATTTGAGTCGTGAATGTCTGCTTAACGTCTTTCAGCTGACCGGCAAGTGCTCTCAGTTTAGACGCATTTTTCTGTATGTGCTTCTCAATTTTTTCCAGCATACATTTAAAGGCCGTCTCAAAGCGATTATATACGCGTTTCTCCAAGTCTTTATTATCCTGCCGCAGCTCCCGCCACAGCTTCTCGCTTGTCTTGAGCATACCATTTATTTCTTTCTTTATCTCTTGCTTGAGCTCAGCAATCATTACCTTCAGTTCGGACATATCATTTCTACTTTCATGCACCGTAGGTGAAGCGGCGAGCCCTATTACAGCCGATGCTCCCGGCTCGCGAGGAGTAGATGAAAGTGCGGACTACAAGGCCTTTTCCAGTTTCAAGTGATCTTCTGGAATCGGCGAGCTATCGTGACCTGCATCACTTGCATATTTGCTCCCATTTTCGCTCTCAACTGGAGACAATGCAGCAGACCGTGGTTCCGAGAAGTCTGGGCTTTCGCCTGTCTGTTCCAGGTCAGTCTCTGAAAGGCCGTACCTTGAACTTGGACTTGCCTGTCTAGGCTTGGATGTAGCTTTAGGTTTCTTATCCGTTTTTGAGCCCCTTTCTTACCGCCCATGTTAATATATACTTGCATATACTGTAATACAGGGGTGGCGAACTCCAGGCCTGGAGTGCCGCAGTGGCTACAAGTTTTCATTCTAACCCTTTTCCTAATCAGTGACCAGTTTTCACTGCTA
Source organism: Erpetoichthys calabaricus (assembly GCF_900747795.2). Classification (NCBI taxonomy): domain Eukaryota; kingdom Metazoa; phylum Chordata; class Cladistia; order Polypteriformes; family Polypteridae; genus Erpetoichthys; species Erpetoichthys calabaricus. Next base: position 217,046,618 of record NC_041397.2, on the reverse strand, counting down.
ATTAACTCTTTCCCCATCACTTTAGCCCTGTTAGAAGAGTTCAGCCCTGTGAATTGATTCCTTTCTTCATTAAATGACAGCCAAGCAGAAATGAGATGTGAAACGAGCTAACAGATGACCAGCTAAACTGGGGCTTCAAACTCCAACCAATTTCACTCCAATCACTTTCTTAATGAGAAGCCAATTATTGCTGTTAATTAAACCCGTTATTTAATTCCATGGCTTGTTGCTGCTCTCATTCTGCCACAGCACACATTTCAAAAACGGTTGTTTTTTTGTTCTTTCTAAGAGCACCGTCAAAATGTTTTGGTGACCTGAGAGGTCAACATTACCAAGACCATAACCTCTCTTTAATTTCAGATATTGGGTAATGGGCACAGGGGAACTGGTCATATGGTGGCTTGTTTTATGCCTCATTATTGTTTGGCTGCTAATTAAAAAAAAAACAAACAACTATGGGGCCTGAGTCAAGTTAATTAAAAGAAAAAACTGGTCACTAATTAAGAAGATGGTAAGAATGAAAACCTGCAGCTACTGCGATACTTGAGGCCTGGAGTTTGCCACCCCAGCTGTAATAGAACATCCTCAAGTTGGGTAAATACAGGGTACCTCAGGATAATAAGAAATAATAGAAAAAATAACACCGTTGCTAACTGAGCTCAGCTTCAGACGTCCATCTCCTGCAATGAGAGACAGATTACATAATTGCAGAACTGAGTTGACTACTTATCGGGAAAATAAAAACACATCCTATTGATTAAGTATTGACTCGGGTTCTGGTAACCATCATAGACTTGGATTCATCCTAACTTCTTATATAATTATTAGCTTGTTCGAAACACATTTCACTCATCTGCTTACTTTTTTCCCTTCTACTTTCAATTTATATTGCAGGATAATGGTTTCCTACAGATTCATACCCCAATCATCACATCAAATGACTGTGAAGGAGCTGGTGAACTTTTCCAAGTTGAAGTAAGTTGGACAAGAATTATTATGACTGAAGTTATTTCATAAACTTTTATTTACCTAGAAATTATCACACAAGTTCTGTGTCTGTTACAACTATGTATGTTCTAGTAAAAGCCAATGCTCATAAAAGTGCTTATGTGAAACATATGCAGTATGGTGTTTACAGGTGTTTCTTAATCTATTGTAATCTTAAAATTGAATATTAATTAATAATATCACTTTTTCTTTAAGTGATCTTAAAGAAAGTATTCTTATAAAACTAATTATTTTTTTATGCTGCTGTGCCCATATACTATGCTTTTTTTTCTCTCTCACTTTTAACTATATTAAGAATGTGTGTGCTACAATTAATGTATAATGGTTAAATGATGTAAACAATTTTTGTTTGTAAAAGGAGCATACAACTGCAATACTGTTTGGGGTAAGGTAGCTCGAACTGTGATTAATGTTTCATCCCGAACTATCCTTTCATATTCATGTACATTACAAATAAAACAGCGTTCAGCATATTGCAGACTGTGTGGAACTGAGTTTGAGCAGATTATATTAAGTTTTAAATTTTAAAAGCAGAATGAGCTATTATTAAGTCTATATTTATAATTGAGATACTTAAAGAGGTTTACAGTTTTATATTAACTTTTACAAAATATTAAATAATGGCTAAATTAAATCATATGGAACTTTACACTTATTTCACATTATATAAATAAAGTAAAAGGTTGTACAATAGCCAGTACTTCTACTTCACAGATTTCACCACCCCAAGTTCAAGTCTACAGCCCAGCTGCTGTCTGTGTGGAGGTTGCAGTTTCTCCCCTTGCATGTATGGATTTTTTCTGTACGAAAGACGTACATATGTGCTTAACTAGTGATTTTAAAGTGGACTGTTTTAAACGAGTGTTGTGCTGTGTGTGTGAGTTGGCCCCGTGATGAACTGCCAAATGCTCAGTGGTGTAAAAATAGGCTCTGACCCTTAGCAATTCTGAACTGGATTAAGTATGTTAGGAGCATTATGTCAATTACATTAGTAAGAGTAATAAGTAGTGCTGATCAGTGAATTTCACCAGTGTTTTGGCAGCAAATATGCTGTGTTCACTGAGTACTTTCCTGGAAATCTGTGGTGTGGCTGACTTAAACATTTCTTTTTCCCAGCACCGCATGATGCTTTTCGAGGCCATAATTACATCACAAGAGCTGTAGCAGGCATTCATACTGTAAGCATATTTCAACTTTCATTTGTGTCACTTCATGAATGTGTGATATCACTATTTAAGCTGGACTTAAACCCTGCATGTATTAAAAAAACAAAAAAAACTTGCCGTATTTTCATTTTAGGGGTACATTAGCTGACAGTAATGAGAATATAAAAAATACTTAGTGGTTCTGCATAGATTCATTGTACTTTTATTGTCTTCACTACTTGAACTTGAATAACCATGTTATGCTTCTCACTATGCAGCACAGATTTGGTATTGACAGGCAGAAGCCCCTGAGTATATAATATTGATCCCTCCCATAATAGACTCCCTGGGTGTGAAGATGTGCACTGGTATGCATATTTTTTGCCAGTACTCCAAAGCTCAAACAGGGAAGTGCTAGTATAAACTAGCACAAGCCAACCTCTGAGTCTTGGTGATCAACTTGCCATGCACCAGATCCATATAAATGAAGGAGGATTGGGCCAAATGGACGCACAATTAGCCATGCTGTACAACACCTAATCAAACTAAACCTTAAAGGTATAATAATATTAATATTGAAAGATTTATTACTATCTATAAGATGTTTCTTTCTTTTTGGTGAAAGATAAAAGTACACATGATCTGCATGGATGGATCATTAACAAAAAAAGATGTGCCAGCTGATTCTGATCTACATTATCATCTGTCCTATATCTGTAGATGGACAGTATATATTCAGCCAAGATAAAATGCTTCTTTTGAGGAAGATAGTACAGAAAATATAATTTTTAATAAAATTGAGTACTTGCTGGTACACTTTGTGCTTAATCATGTAATTTTCTTTCTTAAGCACAAGATAGTGTTTGGATCTTGTGTTAGTGCTTTAATCAGAAATGTAATAATGTTTTCAATATCGCCAATACGCAGTAGTGACCCATTGCCAAGCTTTTTCTAAAAAATTATGAAACATCCTCTCATTTTAAAGCTATTTCACCTGACATGTTTAACCAAGTAATTAATTTGAAATAACAATTTTGAGATATTTTGAAAAAGGTATACTTTACATAGACACAGAGAAAGTTCACACAAGCTGCCAAAGCTTTTACTTCTACCAGAGTTATTGTAATTTTGATGTTTTCAAATGTCTTTAGGACATTTTAGTTCTATTTTAGACATGACATCCATCATAAGGAGCAGACACAGACTACATAGTTTTATTAGTTAAACTGTTAAGAATAGGCCAGCTCATTTAAAAATAATGTAATTTACTTATCTGAGATGACCATTGCTTTTTATGAAAGCTCAAATTTTTAATACCAGTTTTGACAAATTAATTTGAACCTATGTGGCATGGTGGTTCAGCAGTTTGGATGCCTGTCTCATTATTGAAGTGATCTGGTTGCATTTCCCAGCTCTGTCATTATCTGTATGCATTCCACATTCCAGAGACCTACCCATATGGTTAATTTGCAACTGTAAAATGGTCCAGTATAACAGTTTATATTATACTACTGTTTTAACCTTGACACTGAAGCACTGCCCTGTGCGAAAGAGTTTTCTGCATCTCAGCTTGCATTCTCCAAAAATATAACAGTGCTCACCAATGCACTCTTTGCATACATTGAAGGAGTTAATTTGGCTTAGTTAAAAAGTTTGTTAGCAAGGGCCCTTTTGCATTTCATTTAAAAGGTTGTGAGGAACCAAAGAAAAAGTATGTGCACTTTGATGCATTCAAACTTTTATTTACACTATTTGCTTGGATGGATGGATGGATGGATGGATGGATGATAGATAGATAGATAGTAGAAAATTGTAGGGTTTCAGCAGCATACACAAATATACATATAATAAGAGTTATAATAATCTTAAGTATGCTAACAAGGTACAAATACCCCTATAATAAGAATTATCAATTTAGTAAATTAAGGGAGTGTAGTATTCAATGAGTGTAAAGTGATTAGAATTGAACATAGTTATAAGTTACAATTTTTACAGTACAGTATAGTCATTGGCACAGTATATTGCACATGGCCAAGGGGTGACTCATTATAGAGGCAGAGGGCTGATGGTAGAAATTAATTTACATAGCATGCCTTGGAGCAATGCAGTTGTATCATTCTGCAACTAAATTTGATGCTCTGTTTAGCCACAACTTCATACGAGGAGTTTTAGGTTTATGATGTTGAATGCACTAGAGAAGTCAAGAAACATTGTCTTTACGCTGCTACCCTGTTTCTCCAGATGGCAGTAGGCTCTGTTCAGCAGGCGGAAGTCAGCAACATTCTAACCTATGTAGTCATGGTAGACAAGTTTCATAGGGTACAGTGCTTTTCTTAACGGGGTTGCAAATGAGCTAATATTAGTCTTTAAAAAGGTCTTCATAATAAGTCAGAGCCATCTGGTCTACAGTCATTTAAAATATTCAGCTGCACTATCCTGGTGACTTGTACTACATTTCTACACAGCTGGGACCTTTTGTAGGATCAGAGTTGTTCTTACCAATGATTTGCGGTAGGAACATTAGTAAACCTCAAGTAAACTTTTTTCATGTTGTCATTATGGGGTGTTGTGTGTAGAATTCTAAGGAAAAAAATGAATTTAATCCATTTTGGAATAAGGCTGTAACATAATAAAATGTGGAAAAAGTGATGCGCTGTGAATAATTTCCGGATGCACTGTAAACCTGTGAACAACCAGCTTATTGAAGCACATTTGCTCAATGTCTAGTAGGCTACTTTCAGATTGCAGCTAAAAGTGACTTGATTAGATTTTTTGACACATTTTTTTGTTTTATTGTTTAAATTAATTTTGTGATTGATTTATAGACAATATGAGAAAGTTACTTAATAATAGAAATAAACAAACAGATAGATGTGGCTTATTAGACTCCCATGAACACCAAAAGTGTGTGCTGTCTGTTACGCTACCTCACCTTGTTTTCAGTGCAGAATGTCTGCAAATTCCTCAGCTCATAAAAGCAAGAAAGAGTTATAGAAAACGTAAGAAAAGTGGGTAACTAGTATCTACGTAGAAACCTATGACCATCACAAAGGTGCAAGGACTGGTGTGAGCAGGATGTGAAGGGATTTGATACAGAACAGTGGTTTGAAAATCTCATGTTGAGATGAATGTTCAGTTACTTATGTCAAGCGCCCCTAAATCTAAGCATTATTAAGTTATTGTATCGTGTTGCCTTATAGATGTCTTTCACCTATTACAGCACCAGTGAAATTTTTCTATAAGTGGACAGCAAACCTACATGGTTTTTCTTAACCTACATATGTCACCTGTTATTTGTTAATATGTTCTGTTATGCATCATAATTGATGAAGATTAGGACCTATCCAGGTATAAATATTTTTCCCCTTTGACAATAACCTTTACTGAAATTATTGTTATTTCTTTACCATCTTCTGTTTGCCCACAGGAGACTTTGTTTTCCATTGGGCATACCTTAATACCATTAAATATTGAAAATGAGCATTAAAAATGAATAATGAAATTAAAAATGAATGCAATTACCAAGGTTTTACATTGAGAAATATGTTAATTATCAAAGTAAATGACAATTATAAATGGCATTTATAGTTTACTACTATAACTAATATTTTTCTGGAAATAATAATCTGTTTCAATAAAGTTATGTGTAAGAGCTCATTATAATTTAAGTTGGTTCTTTAACAAGTTAAACCTTTGAAATTGGAATTGCATTATTTAAATAAATGCTAACAGTTCAGGATAAAATAGCATCTCAGAAAGTCAAAATATTCAATATTTTTTATAGTTTGTATTTATAACACTACTCTTTGTAGAAGGAAGAGTCGGATATACAATTTCCTTTTGGAGGAAAACAAGGAAGTGATTTTTGCTTCCTTTGGGAAAAAGCTTGGACATAGTATTACAGGCTTTGTATCATAGTTAGATTTTTTTGTTCTTTATTTAGCATTTGGCCATTTAGTGGTAACATTGTGTTGGAATTCCATAATGAAGCTAATGCCTGTTCTGTTAAAGTACAGACAAACAGGTTAGGTGGACTGATGTTGTTAAATTGGCCTCCGTTTGTGTGTGTGTGTGTGTGTGTGTGTTCACATTACGCTGGACTGACATCCTGTCCAGGGATTATTTCTGCCTTTCACTTGATGCTTGCAGGGATAAGCTAAAGCTTCTCTCCAAACTCACCGTGGATAAGCAGGTTAAGAAAATGGATGGAAAAATTGGGGTGTATGTGTGTTGGTGTGTGTTTAACTGAGTTAACTTTGCTCAGGTATCACTCCCTTCACAGCACATCCCCAGAAGGGATCCTTGGACATGATTTTGGATACACAAGTAAGGCTGTGTGATGACTTAAAATATCATTTCAAATCATTGATGATGTAATACTACTGCCTCAGGGTTGGTGAGATAGAGAGATGCTTGTGGATTACGAATAATTAGCTGCTTAACCCATGTACTGTGAGAAACGTCTAAACTGGGCTGCGGGGGATGGTAGGGGTATGGTGCACAGATGTTTTAGCTTGAGATACAGGAGTTATGTTGTCTCACAAGTTGCTGCAACTCGGCACACATAATGGTGTTTGGTAATTTTATTATGATGATTCAAAGGTGATTCATTCCAAGTTTAAAATTGCTACAAATCACAAAAACTCTAAAATTAGATCTGCCTCTTCATTAAATGGATTTGAATAATTGTCTACCAACAGGAAACTAGAAGTTACTAATTACGTTTACTCACTCAAACATGGCATCCTTGGTTCTTCTTTTTCTACTTTCTTCTGAGCAAAAAATGTAACTCGTCATGTATTACAGAACAAAATTATACTTCGTTGTGTTTCCTCATGGTTTGGCCATAGCACGTATTTTGCCTTTTCTTATCATGCATGAAAATGACATGCTGCTAAAAGTGCATAATACTACGTGTTAATTGGTATTGCAAGCTTGCAATATATGATGTGCATACAAGAGAAAAATAGCATTGGCTTTTTAAAAAAAATGCAAGGCCCTACTTTAATATATAGTGTAATAAGTTTATTTCAAATTTATTATCTTTTATGCACAGTACAATTATATTTCTATTTTCTCGAAGACAGTGTTTGAAGTACAACCAAATTACTTGCAGTACTCTGTTTAGTCAGTGGCTTGTTCCTCCTCCCAACTCATTATTACTTTTACTTAATGGAGTTGGGGTCTCCCCATTGGAATTCAGAGAGCATGTATATTAGTACTGCACATGTTATCTGGTCCTCTTGAATCTACAGGCACTGCTGGTACTGGCCCACTTCAAGCAATGCCTGCAAGACTAGACAAGCACCACTATGCCTCCACTTCCCTTGTCAGGTACCCATATCTCATTACATTGGTTTTGTAAAATATACCATACTGTAAGGTTTTGCTCCAGCTGCCCTGTGGCCCTGCCCAGGATAAGCGGATTAGGAAAACAGATGGTGAATGAAAAATATTGTAACATCGCTGACAAATTGCATTAACACTAGAATCCCTGAAGCCAATGAAAAAAGTCATTATCCCGGGCCACCTTGAATTCCTTCGCACCTCTCCATTAGCTTCTTTTGATTTGCAAATGTGTCAATCAGCACAAGCAGCAAGCAGCCTGTAATCCCATCTCCCCACTGCTGCAGCTCAAATTGGATAAAAACTTCTCCCAGCTCAAGTCTGTTTATCTGGGTGTGAAGTGCATGGAGTTATATAGGGTAAATATTATATCATTATTTGAAACACATGCATTTCATGTGTGTTCCGTGTCTACAACAATCTAGGTAAATTTAGGATGACAGGAAATGCGAGGCAAAAGATGTTGAACACATAGCTAAAACAACCTGTTGCTGCTTCCACACGGTGCCATCTTTTGCCTTTACACCTTGTGCAGCTGCATTGTTCTTATGTGTGAGTGAATGTTTCTTGCGGGGAGGGCTTCTGTTCTCTTTCTCCGATTGTAGAACTCTCATCCTCATCTGAGTTCACCTCTGTTATAGCACGTCTTTATTTGAAAACAGCAGTGTCAGATTGGGGGGAGTGTGAATGTGACTGAGAGAATAAAACTGAATATATAAAAAAAAAAATGCTTACCTTTACAAGTACCATAAATTTACCAGAGCTGTTACAGACTAAAATCAAATGTATGTTTTTATTCTGTAATAGTAACAATAAGAGCAGCAAACAACTCAAAACTGTAAATCTTGGAAGAATCCGGAATCGAACCAACAACCTCTTGATTATGAATCAGCAGTTCTTACCTCTGCACCAGCCAAGCATTCGTGTCAGCATTGTACCCCAACCCGACTTCTTTTTTCCTGGTTATATTGTTGAATAAAAGCACACTTGTTTTGTTGTATTGGTACCTTTTGTGAAAGTGTTTATTTGATATTTGGACTTCAGCCTTCACACATTATACACTTCATGTCAAAATTTTTTCATCTATAATAATAAAAGGCAAAGCCCTCACTGACTGACTGACTGACTCATCACTAATTCTCCAACTTCCTGTGTAGGTGGAAGGCTGAAATTTGGCAGGCTCATTCCTTACAGCTTACTTACAAAAGTTAGGCAGGTTTCATTTCGAAATTCAAAGCGTAATGGTCATAACTGGAACATATTTTTTGTCCATACACTGTAATGGAGGAGGCGGAGTCACGTATCGCGTCATCACGCCTCCTACGTAATCACGTGAACTAAAAACAAGGAAGACATTTACAGCACGAGTCACACGCGGGAACGAAGGTAAATGACGTTAATTTTTGACTGTCTTTTAATACTGTGTAAGCATACATATTAACACATGTGCAATTAAACGTGTGCATTTACGGGGTGATTTCTCAGGCTTAAAAGCTCACCTTTTATCAAACGCGGGAAGAAAGGTAACTGACGTTGTTCACTGTCTTTTAATACTGTGTAACCATACATATTAACACATGTCCAATTAAACGTGTGCATTTACGGGGTGATTTCTCAGGCTTAAAAGCTCGCCTTTTACTAAAAAGGTAAATGCAAAACTATTTTCAATCAGTTTATTGAAACGCTCCCGTTAAGGATTGCAATAACATATTCGCGAGATAAAAGAACGAAGTAGGGGGAAATGGAGGAACAGCCGCAAACAGCGAAGAGCAAAAAATTAATTAAACAATTGAGAACGGAGCGAGTTAAGCATACAAGCATGTTCATAAGGGAAACAAAGCACGGTGTAAAACGTAACTTTCAATTAACTTTATAGAAATGCTCCCACTGCGGATTGCAATAACATATTCGCGAGATAAAACTTTAATGACAAGACACGAGGTATAAACGAACCACACGCCGTGGCGCAACGTTAGGGGCAACAGTTTCAACCATTCTATGATCTGCTTCTCGCAACTGAAAGACGGCACATGGCGGATGTTAGCCGACTTGCTGACCGCAACGTTAGGGGCTTCAACTATGGCGCTGACACAACATCTCAGTGCCAACACTTTGCAGACTGTACTTAAAAGACACGCCCTCCTCACTGGACAGTTCAAAACACCAATCAAACTAACGATGACATCAAGTATTACCCAATCCAAAGTAGGAAAGGAGGCATCTTCATAAAATGCGTGTGGGATAATTTGCTTGAGACGCTGCTTTAAAAAAAAAAATGATACAAAACATACGGGATAAATCCCGTCCAGTATTGATTCAAAACGGGACGCGCAATTTCATTCTCAAACCCGGCACGATTCCGTATTTTAAAGGACGGGTGGCAACCCTACAGTGCCAGGTAACCACCCATACAATCAGACTGTGATTCAGACTAGGAATGCAATGAATGTAATTACCCCGATCTACATACAAGGCGAAAGTCTTGCAACATTCAAAGATGATGGTTTGGGATAAGTACACCATACAACATAAAAGAGCTTATGAAGCCTTGAACCGAAAAAAGCAAGATCTCAGAGATCGTAAAAAAAAAAATAGGAGGTAATGTCGTTTTACTCGCTGTAGATTTTAGTCAAACATTACCAGTTGTTCCACGAGGGAGACCAGCAGATGAACTCAACGCGTGTTTAAAATCCATGCTTCTCCCACGCTCGGTTATATGTCGCGTGTTCTCGGGTAGGTGCACCAAAACATTTATACATTTAAGCATGTAATGGGCAAACAAAAAATGAGGTATACCCGAAAAAACTGCAGTAGTACTTCATGTAACTTTACTTCTCAAATGTTAATGTTTTACTGTTTAATAATTTATACGCTTCTTATATATTGTTCAAATTCTTTTATCAAAATAACACTGACAGCGCAATGCACGATAACATGGAGTGAATACACCATACGCATCCGCCCACGGCCGCCCTGATGTGCGCAGATAGGAGTTGATTCTAAAATAAAATAAACATAAAAACAGTAATACAATCATCACCCATAAAGCGGATAGCAGACGTGACGTATTATATGTGTACCAGATTTCAAGTCAATAGGTGAAACGGTTTGCAAGCTACAGGTGATTTAAAATCCTGGACAGACCAACGAAAAGCCACGGTAGCAAATTATAGAAGAAGATTTTACTGTTTAATAATTTATATTTATATGAAATGTGCTTCTTATATATTACTTCATATTCTCATATGATAATGATGTTCATGTTGTTTATATTGATTTCTATGTTATTGTAAGTGCATCTATGTGTGTATATGTATGTATGTATGTATGTATGTGTATATATATATATATATATATATATATATATATATATATATATATATATATATATATATATATATATAAAAAATATGTGTATATGTATATATAATATATCTGTATATGTGTGTATATGTGTCTGTATATGTGTACAGTAATCCCTCCTCCATCGCGGGGGTTGCGTTCCAGAGCCACCCGCGAAATAGGAAAATCCGCAAAGTAGAAACCATATGTTTATATGGTTATTTTTAGAATGTCATGCTTGGGTCACAGATTTGCGCAGAAACACAGGAGGTTGTAGAGAGACAGGAACGTTATTCAAACACTGCAAACAAACATTTGTCTCTTTTTCAAAAGTTTAAACTGTGCTCCATGACAAGACAGAGATGACAGTTCTGTCTCACAATTAAAAGAATGCAAACATATCTTCCTTTTCAAAGGAGTGCAAAGCAAGCAGTCAAAAAAAAAATCAATAGGGCTTTTTGGCTTTTAAGTATGCGAAGCACCGCCGGTACAAAGCTGTTGAAGGCGGCAGCTCACACCCCCTCTGTCAGGAGCAGGAAGAGAGATAGAGAGAGATAGAGAGAGACAGATAAAAAAAATCAATACGTACCCTTTGAGCTTTTAAGTATGCGAAGCTCCGTGCAGCATGTCCTTCAGGAAGCAGCTGCACACAGCCCCCCTGCTCACACCCCCCTACGTCAGCGAGAGAGAGAGAAAGTAAGCTGGATAGCTTCTCAGCCATCTGCCAATAGCGTCCCTTGTATGAAATCAACTGGGCAAACCAACTGAGGAAGCATGTACCAGAAATTAAAAGACCTATTGTCCGCAGAAACCCGCGAAGCAGCGAAAAATCCGCGATATATATTTAAATATGCTTACATATAAAATCCGCGATGGAGTGAAGCCGCGAAAGGCGAAGCGCGATATAGCGAGGGATCACTGTATATGTATATATATATGCCAGCAACACTCATAACAATGACAACACAATTACATTGACAATCATGGTACGTTATTTTTAAAATGTTTCCTTTACTTTTTCATAACCTCTTTAACACACTACTTCTCCGCTGCGAAGCGCGGGTATTTTGCTAGTTAGTACTATAACATGAAAAACGTTTCTGTTTTTAACTACTGTATGTGTTCAACATTTCTTAAGAAAATTTCTTGAAACGTTTGCAGCCAATCGACAATTTTTATTTACATCAACGATGTGTCCAGCCAGTCAGTAATGGATGATATCATTGACCACTGGCTGAGCCCTAGAGCACAGTCCCATTGCAGGTGCTGGGTGAGAAAAAGGTTTAGCCACATTACATGTGACTCTGTCAAGGGATATACAAGACCTTTCAGATTTGATTTCTGCTCTGGATCCTATGCTGTTCACATAGGTTTTTAATATTGTATTTCTGCTTTGATTATGGCCATGTGTACATATTTGTAGGAGTTTTTTTTGTTTTCCTCTCCTTCATGTCAGCTGGTCAAACAATAACATTCAGGATTCAAGAACTTCATCTACATCCTAAATCGATGGAAACCACTATGGAATGTTTATTTGGTTTTGTATCTTTTCATTAACTTTAATAACATCAAACTGTTTCTGCTCAGTTGGTTGCCATGTACATACATCTAGGTAAAATGTAGATATATGCTATATATATTTATTTTTATGTATATTAATTATATCAGGTTGTTCTATTGTATACCTTAATGTATAAATATTTTAATTAGAAAATGTTTTTTCCTGATGAAAAGTTAAAGTTTTGCACTTCAGTGGTTAAATTTTGCTTAACAATACCTGGTTGATTTTGTATTTAGTGTACTTACATTTATTAGAAATTACTATTAATTAATAATAATAATCCAAGTAAATGTAGCATATCTTTGTTTTGTTGATTAATCTGTAGAAAGCACCATGAGTTGTATGTAAATGTATGATAAGGGGCTATATTCCATTGAAGTCACCACTTTTCTCCAGAAATCAAAACTGCAATGAATATAACTGTGTTTTTTCCATCAAACAAAATTGAACTACCCAGGCATTCCACCAGCATTCTGCAATATCAGGCTCAACTTTCCTGTTTTGTATTGGTACTTGGTCCTGTGATCAAAACTGAAAGAGCATAGAGTACTGGTTATAAGAGCCAAAGTTGTGTTTTTGTATAGGGAATCCATTCCCGGACGGGTTTATCCACTCCCGGGAATTGGGAATCCTGCATTTCATTCCTGGGAATCCCGGGCTCCCGGGGATGACACAGTGCACGGGCATCTCACATGTGAATGGTTTTAGAATGACCGACACTTATTTTTAATAAAACTACTGCAATATGTTGAAACAAATAAAAGACTAACCTTATCTACAAGCAGTTCTTGCTGTCATATAAGTACATGTATCTAGTTAGTTGCAGTAATAAGAGCGTAGAAAGCACAACGTGTCCAGCGTGCGGTTGTCCAGGCTAGTGCGCACCTTCATGCAGAGTACGCCAGCCGCTAAGAAAGCACGCTCTGCCTCCACTGAAGTAGGCGGCACAGTCATCAGATACTGATACACTTGTTCTAAACAACACCCGCGCATGCTGTTGCTCTGAAACACCGCCATTTCAGCTTTTACTGATGCATCCAGTTTCTTGTCATCATTCTGTGATGGCAAGTTTCTTGGCACAGATAATGCGGATGCAACAGACTGACGCATTGTAATTTCAAGTTGCTGTTCAAAGCTGTTGTCTGATGAAGTGCAAGCTGCAGCAATGGCGCCACCTTAATTATTTTCAAGCTATAACTCTGTTATTTCTTGATCGATTTTTACACTTTTACACGCTATATATGTGAGCTTGGCTGTTTTCCCGGGAATTACAGCAGTTTCAAAAAAATGTCTGGGAATCTGGTAGCCCGGGAATGGATTCCCTATTTTTGTGTATGCTGGAACAATTCAGTCATGTTAGACTGACTGAGAATTAAACACAGTGATAATTATACTATAAAATGATTCACATTTCCAAAAGAAAACAAAAAGAAAGGCACAAATGATGTCCCTGTTAATGTAGTAGTCTAAGGAAGTCAGTCATTCTTCTAAGATGAGCATGCAAGCACAAAATCTATTTTAAGTGTTTTATTTAAGATTGTCCAGATGATCGGTAGCTTTGTGAACAGTACATTTTGCTTGATACATATGCATACACATCATAACACTACATAAAGGCTAGATTTACTGAGGGTCTGGCATAAACACATTTCAGGTGTTACAGAAAATACAACCTAATACATTCGAGGAGCAACAGAAAAGTCAATTTGCAAATTGTGAGGCAACCACTAAAGCCTGAAAGGACAACCATTTTTTGAGCATGATGAAACAAAATCTGTTTATATTTCTTGGCAGTCATTCCATCCATTTTCACCAGATCCCCTATAACCTTGGCTAAGTGTACTCTAAGACCATGACAGAGCCACCACCATACTTCACTGAAGGCTGCAGAGAGGCATCAACTAGTCTTTTGATGTAATGGCATCTTTTCCATCCATACATTTCAAATTTGAACTCCTCACTCCGTGAAAGTGCCACTGGTTGGTGCTCCTTGTTTAATGTCTTTCATACACTTAAAACCCATGTGCTTGTTGGCTTTCCAAAAGAATGTGTTTTTAGTTGTAGAATGCTATATAGAAGTGATCCTCAGCCTTTATTTCTAAAGGGTCCAATAGTTTAACTCAAGAATGTATAAGGCAACCTACATAATTTTCCCCTCCTTTACTTTTTATGGAGTCTTCACAAAGGTGCTTGTTTTTGAACTTGCATTTATTAACAAAATCAAACAAAATTTGTTGCCAGTGCTATTTTACTGCTTGCATATTTTAAAGCTTAATGCTAAATTAAGAAGCCATTTTGAAAAGTCTGTGTGTTTTTATTAAATAAAATTGATTTTATTAGTGCCTGGGTTTCTTAATCATAGCATAAATTGCATAAGCAATTTTTAAGGATAAATAATAACCAGTAAAGTTTCTAGAATTTGTCACTGCAGGTGCATTATCTTAATTTATTATATAAGAGCCAATGTATATGTGTGTGTGTGTGTGTGCGTGTGCGTGTGCGTGTGCGTGTGTGTGTGTATGTTCCAGCATCATTTCCAAACGGCTAGAGCGATTTTCATGAAACTTGGTACACATGTTTCTCATTGGTCTACTAAAAATACTGTAGGGTGAAATCAACCCTAACCCACCCCCCTCTGGGTAGGGTGAGGGGTGATCTTGCGGTCTTCTATGCATGTTATCATCCAGTTGACACTTGGGAACAACTACCAGAGGGCAAACTGATTTACATGACAAGTAGATTCAAGTGACTCACAACTGCCATGCTGTATCCCTGTGATATTTAGGATGTGGTCCACTTTAAAAAGATAAGTTTGACACCCCTGCTGTAGCTTGATTTTTAGCGATTTGAATATTTTGCTGTTGTTTTTTGAATATTTTCATTAATTCTTATGGCCCCTCTGAAAGTTTACTAGTGAATGGAGAAGAAGCTAGTATAACATAAGAAACATAAAAATTAAATGTATACTTTTTCTTTTTCAGCTGGCTCAAAAAGACAAAAAGCAAAATGATGAAAGAAGCCATTTCTTCTCCATTCCAGTCTTTCTCACAGTTTCTGGCCAGCTACATTTGGAAGCCATTGCCGGGTAAATAGATTAATATTAATGCTCTTTTAAATGTATAGTCTTGTCACAATAGCTACATTATTATCACACCATTACCTTAATAATTTTTCATTCCAATACAGAAACCCTTTTATTGTCCAGAAGTAGCATTTGGACATGTGTTTTTATTTTATAGTTTTTGTCCAAATATACTGGTGGATTTTATCAAAAACCTGTTTCATTAGGTTTGGTGCAATATAATCTGATGACCTAGCATCCGATTCACATCTGCTTCAAAAATCTTTCTTTCCACAGCATTGTACTATAAAAGCAGGTTTACAAAATGTATCCTAAACACAGTTACATCAAATTGAGTGGACTTTTCAGCTGTATATTGAAGATGTGTGTTTTATCCACTTGCTTGCATTGTACTTCAGCCAGCTTGATTAAGTGGATTAAAGAACAATAAACTTTACAAGCAGGTTATTGTCAAGTTTATTATGAGAATATAAAAAATAAACTTCTGCACTGTCTTGTGACTGAATGGATTGGTTCCTGCCTTGTGCCCTATGTGGGCTGGGATTGGCTCCAGCAGACCCCCGTGACCCTGTGTTTGGATTTAGCGGGTTGGGAAATGGATGGATGGATTTTAGTAAAAAGAAGATAAAGTATGTTTTTGTGTCATTAGATTCTCAGCTTTGTTATGAATATACAGTATTATGTGGTATAGCGCGTCCACAGCTCATGTTAAAAGGGCCAGTTTTAAATAATCTCCGCACTCATGGCTTAGTGAGGGGGCATGGTGGTGTGTGGCCGAGCGGTTCCTGGGGAATTCGTGATACGGGTGAACCTTACTTAAGTGCACAGGTGAGGAGTTGTCTGCATCCGTAATTGTTCCCGGGAGCTGCTGATTGCCACAGCTGATCCACGTCCCCGTAATAAATAGAAGTGCGAGGCGGATAGCAGGGGAGAAATGAAAAAAAAAAGGAGAAAGAAATGGAGGTTGAAGGAGTGAGGAAGAAAGCTGGAAGTAGCGAGGAGAAATCCAGTGCGGAAGTGAAAGGGAGAAAGAGAGAGCGAGCGAGTGAGCGCTCATAGGCAGCTGGACAGTGAGCCCTAGTGGGGTGTTTGGCCGACACCGAGGGCAGTTGGTAGTGGTCGCTCCCGCTAAGCATTGTGAGGATCGGGAGTGACCAGCAGAAGGATGGCTCGCCGTGGAAGACAGCGGGAGTCCGGAGGCTTGGGTGATGGATTCCCCAATGTGAGCGTCCTAGCCGTTGGGGGAAAGCCAAGTCTCGGTCTGGAGGGAGCGCAACCGAAGCCAGGGATCGGGAAGCCTCCAGACCAGGTGAGTGGAGAGAAGGTCAACTGCAGGAAGGGCGACTCCCCTGTTGAGAAGCCTGATGGGAGAAGCAGGGGAGTCGCCAGGTGAAAGAAGGCACCGTGCTTTGGTTTTTAAAGAGACTGTTTCCAGTCATTGTTTTAACCTTGTTTTGAAGGATTTATTTATTGTTTTAACCTCCACTATAGCACATCTGTTTTTAATTGGATTATTATATTGAAGAAACTGTGATGCACTGCACTTATTTATTTGGACACTTTGTTTTTGTTGTTGTTTTAATAAAAGTACTTGGCACTTTTTTTACACCATCCCCTTGCTTCATTGTTATGCCTCACTGCCAAGCTCATCGGTGACATTACTGACGGTATAAGGTTCAAGGGCTCCCGGAAGCAAGATGGGAGCATGGAGCAGGACCCGATTTGTCACATATTATATTTGTCAATCTTTGCTCATAATGTCATCTGCTCATTCTTCTTTCAGGGTTTTGAGGAGCTAGGATATATACTAGCCCTAGATGTATTGCTAGTCCATCGCATTGTACCCTTGCGTACATTGCCACATTCACTGACACCATTTCAGTTTAAAGTTTACAGTTAGCCTAACATATATGTCTTTTGGATTATATGAAGAAACCAGCCCAGACACAGGTGTAATGTCCTCAGTAGGGACGTAAAGTGCTCTAATTCACTTTAAATGTTCTTTTAGAGTAACATGATGAGGAAAGTGTAGATTAGCTTTAGTATGTTCTATTTAAAATTTACTCTTATCAAACCGCCTGTGCCAGTCAAAATCGATGCACAGAATGATCTACAATGAATAAACATTTACTTGTATTTAACCATTGTGATCTGATTAATCAGTTTTCAGCTTCTTGCTTTATAATCTATTACTCATTGTGTCTAAAAATTGTTAAAAAATGGTTGGTGTGACTTTGTACATTAGATATATAGATACATACATACATGCATGCATACATACATACATACTTTATTAATCCCCAAGGGGAAATTCACATACTCCAGCAGCAGCATACTGATAAAAACAATATTAATTAAAGAGCAATAAAAATGCAGTGCAAGTTAAAAAAAAAAAAAAAAAGCAAGGTGGAGAGTGCAAGGCAGGTATAATAGACAATAATCTTGTATAGTGTTAACGTTTACCCCCCCCCAGGTGGAATTGAAGAGTCGCATAGTGTGGGGGAGGAACTCTCTTGCATAGAGCATCAGTATTGGCAGTCCAGTTCAATTTATCATCCAGCTGCACTCCCAGGTATTTATAGGTCTGTACCCTCTGCACACAGTCACCTCTATTAATCACAGGGTCCATGAGGGGCCTGGTCCTCCTAAAATCCACCACCAGCTCCTTGGTTTTGCTGGTGTTGAGGTGTAGGTGAGTTGACTCGCACCATTTAACAAAGTCCTTGATTAGGTTCCTATACTCCTCCTCCTGCCCACTCCTGATGCAGCCCACGATAGCAGTGTCATCAGTAAACTTTTGCACGTGGCAGGACTCTGAGTTGTATTGGAAGTCCGATGTATATAGGCTGCTGTATATAGGCTGCTGACAGGCGCTCCTGTGCTGCTGACCACAATGTCAGACCTACAGTTCCCAAGACGCACATACTGAGGTCTGTCTGTAAGATAGTTCACGATCCATGCCACCAGGTGTGAATCTACTCCCATCTCTGTCAGCTTGTCACTAAGGAGCCAAGGTTGGATGGTGTTGAAGGCGCTAGAGAAGTCCAGAAACATAATTCTTACAGCACCACTGCCTCGGTCTAAGTGGGAGAGGGATCAGTGTAACATATAGATGATGGCATCCTCCGCTCCCACCTTCTCCTGGTATGCGAACTGCAGAGGGTCGAGGGCATGGCGGACTGTGGTGAACATTATTGTTTCTTAGGTGTAAAATGTGAGATTGTTTATTAGTATTTCTTGTCTCATCAATCTTCCTGATGGTAGTTCTACTATCCCATAAGCATGATATAGCATTCCAATGAATATTAATTTTAATTTCTAATTTAATTTTTACATTTTAATTTTAAGCTTGTAATAGCAAAGCTGCAATTGTGTATATAGCTTTTTGGCCTCCTTGTGTATTATTAACACAATAAACATTGTCAAAATAGCATGAGAATGAGAGATGTTGTGACATCAGGAAAGACGTTGTAGGGATCCTCAAGGTTCATTAATAGGTGATGCCATTGATGCAATTAATGCCATTTTAGAGGCCTTCTTAGTATCCATGGCCGTGGAATCATTATCCATGTATATGTAATATAAAGAAACATCTAATTAAAGAGGTTGGACAGGGCGTTTTCCTGTATAGTTTAAAAAAGAGCTTTTTTCTTTGTTCTTTCTTAAGCAATTTGTTAAAACTTAAATGGTACCTCAGCATTTAGTTTCACTGCTCCCTAAGAAAAAAAAATCTGAATTTGCTCATCCTATTACAGAAAACGGCTCAGAGTTAAACTTTTTCAGTCTTTTATTAGATTTTGTTTGTTTTCTTTAGATTTTGTTTAGCTTTTAGTGATACTGCAAAATGTATCACTAATGTATTTTAACATATTGATGTTAAAGAAATTAATATGTTAATTTCAATGTTCAGGATCACTTTTAATCACCTTATTTAATTTTATGCTTTGTATTTCATTTTGTAATTATCACTATTGCCTTGTGCACAGTGTTTTTAAATAGTTATAACTATGATACCCATTGTCATAATTTTAACATGTTTACTGTGCTTCATAACTTTCTTATCTGCCTGGGCAAGTATCTTCTTCACCTCAGCAATACACGAGAAAGGTTGTCTAGCATAATAGCATTGAGCACTATCTTGCTAACCACAGACCACTTTTGGCTGGGTATTATTTTAGGGTGGTGAGACTTTCATATCAAGTTTGCTGTTCCTAGTAAAACTGTGCCTACATGTCTTAGTCCAATTATATTGATTAATTCAGACTATGTAACATTGCCCATTCTGTCCCTCCACTATACATATAGTACGTATGATCCTTTTGTACCTATATTTTTAAATAGCATTGTCTACATGTAGAGCACAATGATGGTACTGACTGCATAGTCAGTTACATAGGAAGGGCTCACAATTCATTATTGCTCTTTATTATGTTGATGTTGAATTAACAGGGATACTATTCAAAATAATATAGATGTAGATTTTGAACTAAAATGAGAAAAAACATAATTTACCCTATCAAATTAAAAATGCAGCCCAGCAACATTGTTGCAATTAGTGAAAACAATAAAATTATTAGTATACTCAAACGCATTACTAAATGTTGAATTTTAAATTACCATGGGTATTTTAAATGATGTTTGCACACTAACTATGCATTGTTACAGATACATAATGAATGGATGGGTGGATAAAGGATTACTCAAAATGCAGAAAGTAATTAATTTCTGATGATTCAGAAAAATCTGTCAGTGCCACAAAAGCTTTGTCATTATCTCATCTAAATTAGAGGGCAACATTTATAATTGTGCGAGTTACTCTCTGAAAGTTTGATTTGTAGTTGCAAGAGAAGAGTGCAGGTTAGTGGTATAAATCTTTAGGAGGTCTGATTGTCTAGTTTCTTATTACGATTCTTGTGGCCCTTACTTTTATTTACATCTATAGCTGAGCTACAACTAACTCTATCATTGTAAAGTGCAAACTTAAAATGGAGAAATAACCCTTGTTCATTGTCTTTGCACTAGCCATCTGCTGTTTCATTTACTGCCCAAAAAATTTTAAAACTACAAAAAAAAAAAATTCAGTGTCTGATGCCGTAATGTTTTTACAGACTTGGTCAGCTCCATGCTCCTTTAGACACTTCTAAGCGCCACTTGAACCAAGAACCATCTATATCGTACCAGAGGATGAGCCGCTGCAAGTAATGGCAGTGCTAGTATTGGTGTGCTTGTTTCAGAATAATTATGTAATGGGCAGACAGAGTTGTGGAGATGTAGAGGATGAATTAGTGTGTTGTAGTTGTTAAGATGATCATTGGTAAACAACTGGTGAATATAATCTCAATGAAGAAAAAGGTGAGTTTTGGGACATAAGCTGGAGGTAGTGGTTATGGTTATGAGGGAATTCATTGGGGCTTCACCTTCAGTTTCAGGAATTTAAAGGATAAGAGTACTTTGGAGCTTGATTATGCAATAGAAATTGTTGTTTGCAAGACCGTGTTTAAGAAGGGGAAAAACCGGTTGGTGATATATTAATGTGGTGGAGCAAGGAGCACAATACACTACTTGTTGGTAATGAAAGTTGATTGGGACATTGATTTTTAAAAGTGATAGTTGCAAATTGTTGTGTATCTTGACATTGCTCAGTTGTAGAAGATATGTTAGGAATGAAGAAAATTAAGAGAAAGGGTGTACTAAGGCTGAAGACCTTGAATTTGAAGAAACAAAGTGAAGTAATTTTTTGAAACATTGGTAGCAAGAGCAAATGAGGATTCAGAAGCAACAGATGTTGGAAAATGAGCAGAACAAATGGGTTACTGATTTCATTGTGGTGACGTGGTGAGGTGAACATTGAAAACATTAGGAGTAGGCAAATTGTTAGTATCTGCAGTGATGACAAAGCATGAGGAAGTCAGAGTAATGGTCAGGATAGCAGATGAGGATAATGAAAGAGTTGATGAGTGATGAAGGTGGGAATGCATCAGTGATCCATTACGAGTCTGTTTGCTTTTGTGATAGAGATGCATATGATCACCGGAGAAGTGTGTGAAGGATTGCTTTTGGACCTCTGTACACTGAAGATGTTGTATTGATGACAAAAAGTGAAACAGAATTGAGGGAGAAGAAAGCAAGACAGCTTTGAGGTAAATGCAGAAAAGGTAGACGTCATTGTTGGAGGCAAAGAGAGATGAGGCATGGAAGAGGTGAGTGCCTGGTCATGGAATGTGTGCAGTAAAGGTGTTTGGAGAAACTTAATTCAATATACAGTGGAACCTCGGTTCACGACCATAATTCGTTCCAAAACTCTGGATGTAAACCGATTTGGTCGCGAACCGAAGCAATTTCCCCCATAGGATTGTATGTAAATACAATTAATCCGTTCCAGACCGTATGAACTGTATGTAAATATATTTTTTTTTTAATTTTTAAGCACAAATATAGTTAATTATACCATAGAATGCACAGCATAATAGTAAACTAAATGTAAAAACATTGAATAACACTGAGAAAACCTTGAACAACAGAGAAAACTAACAATGCAATAGTTCACGCTATAGTGCTAGGAACCGCTTGCTAAAAACACTTTTTTTTAAATGAGTTTTAAGCACAGGAGAAAAAAATGAACATTTGAAAAATCTGTAATTTAATAAACAACATTGCAACAATGCAGGCTACGAACCGATCACTGTAAACAGAACTGAAAACAAAAATGCGGCTCTCTCTCTCTCTGCCTGTGTGTGTGTGCGTGTGTGTGTCGCGCGCACTCGCTCTCACTTGCTCGCTGCACAGGAAATGCACAGGGAGAGACTGAACATGTACAAACCGAAAGGAAACCTGGCTTGTTCGTATACCAAGTGTGTGGTCATGAACCGAGGCAAAAGTTTGGCGAACTTTTTGGTCGTAAACCGATTTGTACGTGTACCGAGACGTTCGTGAACCGAGGTTCCACTGTATGGGTATTCAGAAGTGAGTATTTAAAAGATATATTTGCTGTGATAGATACCCTGTAGCATTGAATATGACTTTTATTTGTAGAAAGTTTGTGAGGGGGTGTAAAAAGCTGATGCAATATTGTAAGTGTAAATTTAGATATTGGCAATAGAATTGTTTTATATAAAATAAGAATGATACTGTAATCCCCACATTGGAATTGACTTTCTTCCATGATCTGTTGCGTGAACTCCACTGGTCCAGAAGCGGCATTGTTTAGTGATTCTTTTTGCAAAGCAAAATTCTAAGTTTCCCTACAGGCCCAATTTTGCTGGATCCACTGGCATATCACTTAATACTCAAAATAGTTCAGGTGGCCCCCTGGGCTCACCAGTCTATACTTTATTTCACAATTATTTTCCTTTTCCTTAGAATGTATGTTTTAGGGCAGTAATCTACATTGTATTGTATGTACAGTTACTTAATAATGATGCAATAATGATTGAACTGCACAAAAATGAAAAACTAATCGTATTTAAGAGGTAGTAGACCAATTGCTCCTTCATGGGACTACTGCCTATCAGCCCCTTAAAAGGGGGAATTCGTTCTTAAAACATTATTATATTGGCCTTGCATTATTTAGCTTTTTAAAAGCCTATAGAAATTTTCACATATTATTGAGTACTTAGTTTGAAAGTATGATTTTTGCAGTCAAATGATGATTATTATCCTTAAAACTTTAACATCTCTTTTATTTGATTTTAAGGGCATTCTCTCAGGTATACACATTTGGACCCACATTTCGGGCTGAGAATTCTCAAAGCAGAAGACATCTTGCAGAGTTTTACATGGTGGAAGCAGAAATGTCCTTCACTGAGGGACTGGAAGATGTAATGAAGGTATGGCTTTCACAAACAGTGGCTTCCGGTTTCTAGTCTTTAATAAAGTTTTATTTTGAAAGTCAGTTTTTATCTTTTTATTATAATTGTTGTTTATTTACACTCTGAATGCAATGCAGCATGTATGGAATGATTTTCATGAAATATCTTGAGCACAATTTGAATTTTACTCTAAAGAACTTCATGGAGGCTTTCCAGTGAACAGTAAACAAAATATTTTGCAGTGCTTTACCCAATGCAGCATGATTTGTAAATTACTGTATTATTTACAAATTGATAGCCCTTTTAAATGTAATTTGTTTAAAAAATGCAAAGTAAAAGGTTTACATGCAAGCAGTATAAAGACATTAGTAATACAGTGATCCCTCGCTATATCGCGCTTCACCTTTCGCGGCTTCACTCCATCGCGGATTTTATATGTAAGCATATTTAAATATATATCGCGGATTTTTTGCTGGTTCGCGGATTTCTGTGGACAATGGGTCTTTTAATTTCTGGTACATGCTTCCTCAGTTGGTTTGCCCAGTTGATTTCATACAAGGGACGCTATTGGCAGATGGCTGAGAAGCTACCCAGCTTACTTTTCTCTCTCTCTTGTGCTGACTTTCTCTGATCCTGACGTAGGGGGATTGAGCAGGGGGGCTGTTCGCATACCTAGACGATACGGACGCTCGTCTAAAAATGCTGAAAGATTATCTTCATGTTGCTATCTTTTGTGCAGCTGCTTCCTGAAATGACATGCTGCACGGTGCTTCGCATAATTAAACGCTCGAAGGGCACGTATTGATTTTTGATTGAAAAACAAACTCTGTATCTCTCTATCTCTCTCTCTCTCTCTCTCTCTCTCTCCCTGCTCCTGACGGAGGGGGTGTGAGCTGCCGCCTTCAACAGCTTTGTGCCGCGGTGCTTCGCATACTTAAAAGCCAAACAGCCCTATTGATTTGTTTGCTTTTCTCTATCTATGTGACATTCTGTGCTCCTGACGCGCACTCCTTTGAAGAGGAAGATATGTTTACATTCTTTTAATTGTGAGATGGAACTGTCATCTCTGTCTTGTCATGGAGCACAGTTTAAACTTTTGAAAAAGAGACAAATGTTTGTTTGCAGTGTTTGAATAACGTTCCTGTCTCTCTACAACCTCCTGTGTTTCTGCGCAAATCTGTGACCCAAGCATGGCAATATAAAAATAACCATATAAACATATGGTTTCTACTTCGCGGATTTTCTTATTTCGCGGGTGGCTCTGGAACGCAACCCCCGCGATGGAGGAGGGATTACTGTATATATTCTAGGTTTTGTACAGAACTTTCTTTTTATGTTCACATTTGCATTTGTTTGCTTAGCAGACACTTCTATCCAAATCAATTTAAAAAAGAGATCAACATAATCGAGTAACATCAGTCTGGGGATTCTTTAGAAAAAAGTGTTATGAAACAAGGGAACAAAATTGATTTCTGCAAGTAAAAAGCTCAAAACATAAGCTAGATACAATTCCTTTATTTACAAAACCTATCAGCTATCACCTAGACAGAAATTCATCAAATAAGAGAGTCCTCAAAAGCTTTTTGAACATACTGAGGGAGTCAGAGTTTCGAATGGAGGTGAGCATCTCATTCCACCAGCCAGGAGCTACACATGAAAAGAGTCTGGATTAGATTTGATACCACGCACACATGGCATCCCCGGATGCAATTCATCAGCAGATCTGTGTGGTCAAGAAGGAGCATAGGATCTAACAAGTGTCTCCTTATATACAGTATACTTGCAGACCCACTGACTAATCTGTAGGCAAGCATCAAGGATTCAAACTTAATATGTCCCACTATAGAAAGACAGTGTAATTATGTGAAGAGAGAAGTGACATGTGCCAGGTTGAACACCAGGCATGCTGTAGCTTGGTGACACATATTGGTTCTCCTGCCAGCAGAATGTCAGTAGTCCAGCTGTGACAAAACCAGGGCATGGACCAGGAGTTGTGCTGCATGCTGTGTCATATATGGTGTGTTCTTACAGATATTGTACAGGGTAAATCTGCAAGAATGTTCCCTAGTTAAGAAACTGTTTGCAATGAATACTTACACAGTGTAGATCTGCATACCTGGATCTAAATATCTCTGTTATTAAAAACAAGATGATGCTGCCTTACTGGGATAAGCTTAAAAATCTTGATTTTTTTTCCTATACTCTTTTCTATTCTAATATGCAAAAACAACATTGCTAGTAATATTTTATTGTTTTAGTGTAATCATATTACATCATCTATAATTGCTATGCAATATACATTTAGATAATAATTAAAACACTGAGACATAAAATCAGTAGAAACTGAAAGTGTTTTTTTAAGTATTGTTTTTTAAAAATGAGAACTGTAAGGCCCATGAAATAATGTTAAATGAAACTAGACACTAGCATTCTCTTAATTCTCCCTTTTTGTAGCATAAGATCTGTCTGTGGTTTAGTCAAAATATGTAAATTGTAAAAATGTGCTTAATGTTATCAAACCTTTGCTTTAATATTTTGCCATGCGCATTCTAATTTAAGTACAAAAAAAAAGACATTCCAGATTTAACAGTTGTGCATTAAAGAGCAACCAAGTACATCCTAGGCCAGAGGTCACTAACAGGCGGTCTGGGTCCGGACCCAGACTTACAGCCAAAACAGAAGGTTATGATTTAAAACCTGACGGGGCACTTCTATTTTATCTGGCGCAGCTTTTGTAGTCTTTACAGTAATGTTTTAGTAGTGGATAAGGAAATACACAGACCGATTGTATGCGCGTTAAGCCATTTCACGTGATACCACTCAGCCAATCAAGTCTGTGGATTCTAGGTGGTGAACATTGCTTTACTTTACTTTACAGCGCACACAGATGAGAGTTAGAGGCAAGGAAGATAGATGGTAGAAAGAAACAGAAAGATAGCAATACATGTAGTAAAAACAAAGGGAAAAAGTAAGCAGAAGAAAGTGAGAGATACAGACGACTGCGCTGGAAAAAGAAAAGACAGGTGAGACAGAGAAAGGGACAGAAAAATAAGGAACAAGTGGCGCTCTCCAAAAAAAGGAAAGTGGACAGCGAAAATAGGCATTTAATCCGGAATGGACAAACTCATTTCTGTTCATACTTCCCACTGGGAGCACTAAACAGTGTGTCTCATATGTTCAGAAACTGTGGCATTTGTTAAAAGTGCCAATGTGAAACGACATTATGAGACGAAACATAAAGGTTTCGACACAAACATACCCACTCAAATCCGAAGTGAGATCACAGAAAATAATTAGTCTCAGAGCCCAATATGCTGTGTGATAAAATAAGGCAAATACCCATGTCAGCATCATCTGCCACAAAGAAAAGTGAAATATTGACTCAGGACGTGCTAACCCAGCTTGATGAAGCAATGCACAAGGCACCATGTGTAGGTTTAGCTGTGGATGAGTCCACTGACATCTGTGACAATGCTCAGCTGTTAGTGTATGTCAGGTTTTTCAACACTGACCAGAAAGCATTCTGTGAAGACCTGTTAGGTGTTACTCCCCTTCAGACCAGTACAAGAGGAGAAGACATCTACATGGCCATTAAGGAGATGTTGGCAAAGAGAGGAATAGAGCCAAAAAAGGTGGTTTCAATAACCACAGATGGAGCCCCTGCTATGATAGGGAGAGAGAAAGGAGCTGTAGCAAGACTGAAAGAAGACAATCCTGAGCTCATAGCTTACCGTTGCATCATTCATCAATCTGTCCTCTGCGCCTCCCTGTCAGATGAGCATGCTGAGGTGATGAATACAATGATGAAAATGATAAATTTTCTCAGAGCATCCTCTTCCTACCAGCTTTGCATGCTTAGAGAATTCCTTAGGGAAGTTGATGCCAATGCTGATGACCTTTTGCTGCACAACAATGTGAGATGGCTTAGCAAAGGCAGGTTGTTAGCGTGCTTTTGGTCCATAAGGATGGAAGTAGCAACTTTTTTGGCAGAGCTAAGAAGTCAGAAGGCATCACAGTTTTTTTTTTTTAGAAAATGATAAACAGATGGACAATGTGGCCTTTTTGGTTGATATCACTTCACATCTGAATGAAGTGAATTTGAGGCTAAAGGGCAAAGACAATTCAGTTTGTGAACTGATGACGGCTGTCCGCTCCTTTCAGAGGAAACTTGAGGTGTTCAAGGTAGACTTGCAGGGAGACTGTGATCACTTCCCAGCAGTGCAGGAACAGGTTCAGGGACAGCGAGATGTGTCTTCTTTTGTTGACTTTATTAATAAGCTGATTGTAAACTTCAGCAACCATTTTGACACCTTCAGCTTTGGACAGCAGCTCACCATGTTCATTCAAAGCCCATTTCTCATCACAGATGTCAGGGGGTTCTCAAAGGAAGTCACACAGCACTTTAAATGGGTAAATGCTGGGCCTCTTCA
Source organism: Erpetoichthys calabaricus (assembly GCF_900747795.2). NCBI lineage: Eukaryota > Metazoa > Chordata > Cladistia > Polypteriformes > Polypteridae > Erpetoichthys > Erpetoichthys calabaricus. Next base: position 217,018,896 of record NC_041397.2, on the reverse strand, counting down.
GATGCAACTGGTTGATTTCCAAGCACATATGGCCCTGAAAGAGCAGTGTGGAAGAAGTGACCCTTCCACTTTCTGGCTCCAAATGGTCCCTGAGACAGCTTTCCCAGGTCTGAGGAAAGCAGCCTTGTACATCTTGATCATGTTTGGCTCCATACACAACTGCGAGGCAGCTTTCTCCACAATGAACATAATCAAAACTAAATATTGTTCCAGGCTCACCAATGAACACCTCCACATGTCTATGAGAATGGCTCTGACCCCATTCAAGCCCAGGTTTAAAATCCTAGCAGGACAAGCTAGAGCTCAATTCTCTCACTGAGCAAAAAAGTGGGTCGATGAATATAAGAGAGGAAGAAAGTGAGCGTTTAAAACTGTTTAATTGTTAAGATGTGTTGTGATTTATTATCTGTAAAATTGGTCGAGACTGCTGAGTCAAGATGTGAAACAGAAAAGGGGAAATTCAAGCTTTTTCTCCATTTATTTTATTTTTCTGAAGTTAAGCACTTTATTTAAGCATGCACAATCTTCACATTTTATTTATTTTGTCTTATTTTGAAATGCAGCCCTACTTTTATTTAGTAAATTTAAGAACATTATATACTGTGACGGAACATTATACATATCTGCAGTCATACATACATGTTCATTTCTGTGTTACGTGACAATAAATATTGTCAAAAAGTTTTTGAATTGTACTGAACTCATTTGATATAAAAGTCTGGTATTGATTACATGCAGATGCTGATTCAACTACTAGGCTACCTAAATTTATACGATACTTAATAGTTAGACAACGTGATCTTCCGGACCGTTGCTTCAAGAAATTTTCTCTAATTGGAACTCTTTAGATCTTAGTTGAATACCCCTGTCCTAGGCCATGTCCTGCTTATACAGGTTTCTTGTTTAGTTTTGCACAGAAAAGGCTATATGCTATATATAAGGCTATACATATGTGTAAACATGACTAAATAAAGAAACCTAAACCTAAACCTATATGCAGGCCTAATTCAGAACAACCAAATTCTCAAAGGTGTTCATGAAATTGATCTTTCAGAATTTTTTTCAGTAAGTAGTGAATCATGTAGTGGAGGGCACCAGTAGAAGTTAAAGAGGAGTGTGTTTAAAAATGAAGCCCGGAAGCACTACTTCACATAAATAATCATGGGAACCTTGACGAAATAATATTGAGGTATGCTGCTGAAGCAGAAACTTTGATGAGGTTTTAAAATTCTGGATGGGATATTGGGACAATTTAACAGTTACCTAACCAGAAAAGTGTGATGGACAAATTTGAGGTTCTTTCTCATTTGTGAAAGTTATCTTCTTATTTAATTCTCATATCCCTAAGTCTATATTACATTTGAAAGACAGAAAGGCACCTACTTGAAGAATGCACAAAGATATAGGTTTTTTGAACACACAGGAAGAAGAAAAACAGCTATTATTATTTTATTGCAGAAAATTGTATATATTCATTTATTGTATTTTTGGCAAAATTGTAGTGTAGGAATTTTGATGATTAATAATGGCCACTTAGGAGGATGCTATAATATTATGGGATTAATCTAATAATTCGTCAAGGCTCCTACTTTCTTTACCTTACCTTTCTCTGTTGTAGGAGATATGTATCTGGCCTTTAGACTTGTATCAAGTAGGGAATCCATTCCCGGGAATGACATGCAGGATTTCCGAATTCCCGGGAATCCCAGGCTCCCGGGGATGTCACAGTGCACGGGCATCTCACATGTGAACGGTTTTAGAATGACCGACACTTATTTTTAATAAAACTACTGCAATATGTTGACACCAATAAAAGACTAACCTTATCTACAAGCAGTTCATGCTGTCATATAAGTACATGTATCTAGTTAGTTGCGGTAATAAGAGCAAAGAAAGCACAACGTGTCCAGTGTGTGGTCGTCCAGGTGAGAGCGCACCTTCATGCAGAGTACACCAGCCACTGAGAAAACACGCTCTGCCTCCACTGAAGTAGGCGGCACAGTCATCAGATACTGATAGACTTGTTCTAAAGAACACCCCGCGCTTGCGGTTGCTCTGAAACACCGCCATTTCAGCTTTTACTGATGCATCCAGTTTCTTGCCTTCATTCTGTGATGGCAAGTTTCTTGGCACAGATAATGCAGATGCAACAGACTGACGCATTGCAATTTCAAGTTGCTGTTCAAAGCTGTTGTCTGATGAAGTGCAAGCTGCAGCAATGGCGCCACCTTATTTATTTTCAACTGTAACTCTGTTATTTCTTGATTGATTTTTACACTTTTTCACGCTATATATGCAAACTTGGCCATTCCCGTTCACCCGGGAATTTCAGCAGTTTCATTCCCGGGAATGCAGGAATGAAAAATGTCCAGGAATCCTGGGCTTCCGGTAATTGGGAGCCCAGGAATGGATTCCCTAGTACCAAGGTAACTGATAAAAATGGTGATATATTTATCAACATGATAAACATAAGGAATATATAAATATCATAACTGCATATACAGTAATCCCTCCTCCATCGCGGGGGTTGCGTTCCAGAGCCACCCGCGAAATAGGAAAATCCGCGAAGTAGAAACCATATGTTTATATGGTTATTTTTAGAATGTCATGCTTGGGTCACAGATTTGCGCAGAAACACAGGAGGTTGTAGAGAGACAGGAACATTATTCAAACACTGCAAACAAACATTTGTCTCTTTTTCAAAAGTTTAAACTGTGCTCCATGACAAGACAGAGATGACAGTTCTGTCTCACAATTAAAAGAATGCAAACATATCTTCCTTTTCAAAGGAGTGCAAAGCAAGCAGTCAAAAAAAAAATCAATAGGGCTTTTTGGCTTTTAAGTATGTGAAGCACCGCCGGTACAAAGCTGTTGAAGGCGGCAGCTCACACCCCCTCTGTCAGGAGCAGGAAGAGAGAGATAGACAGAGATAGAGAGAGACAGATAAAACAAATCAATACGTGCCCTTTGAGCTTTTAAGTATGCGAAGCTCCGTGCAGCATGTCCTTCAGGAAGCAGCTGCACACAGCCCCCCTGCTCACACCCCCCTACGTCAGCGCAAGAGAGAGAGAGAGAGAGAGAAAGTAAGCTGGATAGCTTCTCAGCCATCTGCCAATAGCGTCCCTTGTATGAAATCAACTGGGCAAACCAACTGAGGAAGCATTTACCAGAAATTAAAAGACCCATTGTCCGCAGAAACCCGCGAAGCAGCGAAAAATCCGCGATATATATTTAAATATGCTTACATATAAAATCCGCGATGGAGTGAAGCCGCGAAAGGCGAAGCGCGATATAGCGAGGGATCACTGTATATATATATATATATATATATATATATATATATATATATATATACACAGTATAAAATATACACTGACATATGAAACTGGACGCAGTCAATCAGCACAGAGAAACATAACATATAGGCTGGCTGTTTACTGGTATTTAGAGTTCTACTTTATCTTGGTACAGATATTTACGATACCAGGTCTTTATGGATAATGTCCAATGTTGTTTGGAGTTGTTGCTTTGTTGTTGCTCTTGGTTCCAGTGTTGAAGTGCACTCTTTCTCTTTGCTGCATGATCCTTGTCAGTGCTCTGCTGCTTCTTCCTCATGTTGCCTTCTACTGTATTTTGCCACTTCATAGGGAAAAGGCATCACTCATTCTGGCCAAACAGTTTAGATCCTGAAGTTCCCTTCTTGAAGTAGTGGCTACTCCTAAGCAGACAGGGCTCAGTACTTACTTTGGCAGGCAGGATCTTGGCTCTCAGGCCCACAAATAGAAAGGTTTGTTGGCTTCAGATAAGTAAAAGGCGCATAGCTTTTAGTTTGAGATCAGGATTTAGATGTTTTCAGTCATTTTGGAGAGTTCCCAGAGAACTCAGAGAACCTCTGGAGAGTTCAGTGAGTTTCCAGCAAATATCCCAGAGAGAGAGTCTGCTTCCACTGGGAGAGGTGGGTGCATGTGGTTTTAAAGGAAAGTTGAACTTTCTCCTGATTGGATTAAAGTCACTTCCAGTTACAAAATCAGTAAGTTCTAATAGGTGGGTTCTTCTTTCCATCTTAGTTATTATCCCATGAATTATAGGTCTTTGTCCTTGCTTGACTCAGTTTTGTGACTTCTAGCACAAGAAGCCTGCAGAGGGACTTTTGGAGAGATTTTAGTGCAACTCTGATTTACACCTTAGTTATCAGGTGAAGTCTATTCAGATCCTGGCGCAGGGTGGAGTTCAGTCACTTAGTTTGGAATGCAAGCGGGGGTTTTGTGCAGCTGGATGCCTATACCTCTGTTAAATCTGCTTTCTTAACAGGCCTAGTATACCACAAAACCATAGCAGAATACGCAATGCACAGTTTATCGTACAGTAGTACATTTCTCTAGATAGTTTGTTTCACATCATGCTTTGTATGGATGATGTCCCATCCAAGGTTAGTTCTTACATTGCAGCCATGCTGCCAGGATGGGCAATTGTCCCCTGATTTTGAAAGAAATTAAATGGGTTTGATAATGGACGAATGGCAATTTCACAAAATTTTGTCTGGTTTTAGGTTATGCAGTCTCTCTTCAAAACTGTTACTGACAATGTCCTGTCCCAGTGTCCTGAGGATGTAGCACTTTTTCACAAACATGTTTCTCCTGGACACAAGGTGGGGAAAGTACTTCATTGCTTTTTTTTAATTTTTTTTTTTCTGTAATGAGAGTAATATGAGTTAGTAATAATCTTCTTTTTGGTTTAATTTTAAAGGAGAAGTTAGACAGAATGCTACACAATGACTTTAAAGTGTAAGTATTGACTTCAAACATTCTAAGCAAAATCTTTGCCAATTACACAAATCTCATTTTTATGTTCTGCTTTTCTTTGTAGAATTACTTATACAGAGGCAGTACATATTTTGAAATCCTGTTCTCATTCATTTGCTTTCAAACCAGAGGCAAGTATGTTTTATGAATCTAATTTCAGTTATTTATCACCAAAGAAAAGAACACCTTTGTTTGCTAACCATATACACGGTTTATATAGATATTGTGGCACGTGGCTGGGGGTGGCACCTAGCCGGGACGCCCAGGAAGACCGGAGGAGGGCTGACGCCTCCTCCAGACCACGAGGGGGCGACCGCCCTGGTTCCTTTGGGGGCCACGGGTACAGAGCTGGGAAGCTCAACCCTGTAGGGGCCCGTGGTCAAATCCAGGGGGCGCCCCCATGCCTGGAAACCTGGAGAAACCTGGATCCCAGCACTTCTGCCACACCAGGAAGTGCTGGGGGGAAGACGAGTGGGGACACCCGGAGTGCTTCTGGGTACGCAGCCGGCACTTCCACCACACTGGGGAGTGTCGGCGGGAGATTGCCGGGACACACCTGGAGCATATCCGGGTGCTCATAAAAGGGGCCGCCTGGAATTGGGTGGAAGTTGGATGATGTCTTGGAGGAGAGACAAGAGGCGGCCTGAAGAAGAGAGGCATTGTGTTGTTTAGCCTGGACTGTGGGGGAGTTTTGGGGTTGTGTGGCATTTAATATTGTATATATTAGTGTAAATAAACGTGTGTTGGGTAGAAAATGATGTCTACCTGTCTGTGTCTGGGCTGTTCCCCACAATATATATATATATATATATATATATATATATATATATATATATATATATATATATATATATATATATATATATATACAGTACACCCCCAAAATTCGCGGGGGTTTCGTTCCTAGAGCACCTGTGAATTGTGAAAAACTGCAAATTATGGATGTGGTTAAAAAAATGCCAATTTTTATGGTTTAAACCCTAAATATGCCCCCAAAACACTTAAATTTCTTTTCAACCACAGCTTAATACATTACCTAAAAAAAGAATGTAAAGGTAAACCGTATTCTGTACAGTACTGTACTGATTTTTCACCCGCAGTGCTAGAATGTAAAATACCAATGTTACTGCTATATGTACTATAATACATAATACAAGTGCGTTTAATTGCCAGAAGCCTTAGAATGTGCAGGACGTTTTGACGGCATCTTGGGGCTTTAACTCTTAAACTGCCACATACTCGGGGGTTAATGCATTCCTGGACGCCAAATACTTTTTTGCTGCACTTTTTAAGTAAACGTCACAATTCACAAAGAAAAAGTGAAGTTTTAATGGAACACATTTTTTTTTCATGCAAAGAGCATCACAATTACTGCAACACTGATCATTTTACACACTGCCAATAAACTGTAAAAGCTACTTAAAAAACTACTGGAACAATATGTACAAGGTGCAACTGACACTGTAGCTGCATTTTTCCCAAAGTTTCCAAAATTCAGCAGCTCTAACTCAAAAATGGGATTCAACAAAAGCCTGACGCGCAGAAATGATTCCACAGACAAAATATCTTCGTTTTTAAAAGTTTAGTTAAGTTTCAAAGTAAAACCATTCACACAAAAAAAGAAAATTAAAATATCAAAAAAAAGAAAAAATTATAATAAGAAAAATTTAGTTCTAAGCTTGATTTTGTTATATCTTAAATCGTTACTAATCACTTATAATTTCTGAACCATTTCGAAACGGTCAGAAAACTGTATGCTTATCCCATTTCTAAGTTGAAAATGGGTCTTTCAAGTCCCTGTTTACAGGGACCTGTTCTAAACACAACAAGAGCTTATTAACACACTGTTTCTCAGTTATAGCAAGAAGATTCTATATCTTACTAACTTATAGGGGGAAAAGACTATACCATTGTCTATGACTATGGAAGAGATTATATTCTATTCAAATAAAGCAAACATTAATATGGGTTTAACTCAAAACTTTAACTTTCTATGATTGGCACTTACAGACGCCATTGGTAAAATTTAGTAAATCATGAGCCAACTGCGCTTGAACTGGATGCACGCAATCACACAGAGGTAAACGCTGATGATTGCAGGCTAGTTTACTGCAGCGGCTCAATCAAAGAGATAGTGAGGCTGCAGGGGCCGGCAGTGGTCATGAGCTGGCTGCTCAACAAATGTACAGCACTGTCTGATCAGCTTTGGTGTGCTGGTAAATTGTACTGGGAACCAACAATAGCCGGTTGTGGCATTCAATGAATGTATGTCGCCGAATATACTTGGCTCCTACGTGCTGGCAAATAATATAACTTTAGTTAACAAATTGTGAAATTGTTTTAAGTATTAAATGTACTGTGTACTGCTTTTGAAACCTTCTGGAAAATTACATCCATTCATTTTTTGAACTTGCCTTATCCAATTTATGGTTATGGAGAACCAGATTGACTTGGTACCAGTTCTCAATACAGAGGCTGAAGGGTGTTTTTACGTAACAGGTACCCCTATTTGTACAAATTTCTTGAGATATTCACACTTCTTCCAAATTAATTTATATTCGAAATGGAAGCAGCACTCAACAAGTGCAATCGAAAACCAATTTTTTTTAAGTACCCCTCCAGAAGTCATCTGTGACAATATGTAAAGACTGATGTTTCTTGATCAAGCTTGGCAGCAATTAGCAGAAGATAATTACCAAAACTACGAGTACCTTTCCTTTATAGTGCAGACTCACATATATTCCTATACTTGCTTACACCATTCCAATTTAGAGCCATAAATGAACCTAACCTACCCTACACATTTTTAGAACAAAAATGGAGAACTATGCAACGGCAGATGGTAGAAGTACTATATTCTTACAGAGAGTAAGCAGTCTGGATTTCCAAGCAAGATTTCAGGAGCTATAGGGTTGCTTTAATACTGTTTAGAATCTGGCTGTGAAAAACATCCAAGTTATCCATCTCTTTTTTCCTGGCTTGTAGTTAAGAGATCAGTAGTCAGTGTTGACCTTAGAGCCCGTAGAAATTCACTGTTGGTGAAAATACAGAAGACATAGTATCTTGGATTCACTAAGTCACCATAACTACCATCAGACGCCACCTCCATGCTAACAGATTATTTGGGAGTCATGCCAGATAAAAGCCTTTCCTGTCATTTACCTACAAATATCAATGCCTGGAGTCTGCTAAACACTACTGGAACTTTGTTTGGAACCATGCTTTATGGTCAGATTAAACAAAAATTGAGTCTTTTGGCTACAAACACTCAAGGTGAGTTTGACATAAAAAGAATGATGGCTATACAGAAAAGAACTTCATCTCCACTGTCAACTATGGTGGATGTTCTGTGGTGTTGCAAGTATTTTTTTTTCTTCTAAAAGCTCTGAAAACATGGTATAATGGACTTCATTAATTACCAGATTTTAAATTTAAACCTGGCTGCGTTTAACAAGAAACTGAAACTGGGTGTGTCTCTTGTTTTTGCCCAGTTACGTGCATTGTTCTGGCTGTTGATTGTCCTCCCTTCCATCTCTTGCCTCAATTTTTGTCAAAGTGTTCTGAGATTAATTTATTATATTCTTTCTCACCTGGCTGCAACTTCAGCTTGCTTTTCCTGAATTCACTCTAGATCCTAATTCCATTATTAAAAATACCTATAGCAGTATAGCTGACAGGATAGGCTATTGGTGCTCACAGCCCAATATGCTTTTTATTTCTGTGTTATTTAAAGTGACATTTTGGGCTATGCATTACACTTGTGAAAAACTAGTATTTTTTTTTTGTTTTTTGTTGTATTTTTTTGGATGCTGAAGCATGTTAAAATGCATTTATTGAAATAAATTTCGTTATTGAAATATTTTAGTCTATTTTTCTCTCTGAATCCTCTTAGGCAATACTGTATTACAACTTAATTAAACAGAGTCTAATATTAACTTTAAAGTTTTGTTACAGTTGCTTTATCTTCAGTCTGATTAATTGAATGATGTACTATAGTTATTTGGCACTTCATTGAAGTTAATGTTTTATACTTCATTTCAAGTGGCTACAACAAAAAGAAATGGAATCTGAACAGAGTGTTGGGGATTTTTTGCTGATAATGTCTATACTGTAGTATACACTATCTACACTTCAGTTGTTGAACAAAAGTTTTAAATATACAGTTGTCAGTTGTATATTTATATTCAGCTGATTTATTGTTGCTTGCTTTAATCTTGATTGTTTACTTTTAGTGGGGAAGTGATCTTCAGAGTGAACATGAAAAGTATCTAGTTCAGCATTGTGGAAATGTTCCACTGTTTGTTACCAACTACCCTTATAACCTGAAGCCGTTCTATGCCAGAGATAATGAAGACCATCCTAATCATACCGTAAGTGTTTTTCTTGCTTAAGAAAAGGTTTAATCAGTTTAATTAGATACCTTGTGATGTTTGTTGCAAGAAGAGGAAAAACAGACCTTTCTTAATGTCATTTGTAAATTTCATTTATGTTCAAGGAGTCTACAACATTTACTGTCTGTAACTTTCATACCTGGTTAACTGAAATTAATAACTTCAAATATTAATCTCATTTGTTAAATTTAATTATTTATTTGGAAAATGTAAATTGAAAAGAAGTCTTAGCAATTCAGGTGTCTCAAAATAAAATGTTTTTGGAATAAAATTAATTATTGTACTTCTTCAAATCTTCTTAATATAGTTTTACTAGCAGAGACCAGAAAACTGTTTAGGACAGTGACCTGAGAGATTCATTTTAAAATAAAAAAGACAAGTTATACTAAGTTAACAGAAAAAAGCAACCTTAAATTGCATTTTAAATTTTAAAACAAATGTGATTGTACTATATGACTCTAGAAGACCAGGTGGCATTTTGCTTTGCGCATGTTGTAAAACACCATTTGAATTGGGGTATCCACTCCTGTGAATCAAGGAATGGGTTTCAAAGTTGAATCTATTATCTGTGTTTTCTTTAGCCAAGACTATGTATTTAATTATTGACTAGGCGTGCTATGCGCCAGCCACTTCACGTCTCTGCTGCTTGCATTGTGAAAGGGGAGGGCTGCATGCTCACTAAGGGAGAGCTGAATGCACGCTAAGGAGATGTGGTCAGATCAGCTGCTGGCTTGCTGCTGCTGAACTGCATGTTCTGCTTGTCACGCTACATGTTCATTGTTTAATAACCTGTACAGCAGCTGTCCTTTTGTCTCACTGCCTTGTCTCGCGGGACATTAAAGTGTCTTTCGCGGGACGTTAAAGTGTCTCTGAGAAAATCACATACCGTCTCCTTCCAAGCCTTCAAAGATTTTTTTTTTTATAATGGATGTAGTAAATTAAAAAATAGGTTTATTATTGTGAATATTCAGTTTTAAATATACATGTGTATGGTGCTTAAAATTATTTAAAATTCTTATTTGACTATTTTAATGATTTACTACTCCATCTTTTAATTATTCCTGACTTGTATGCATACAGTATGTATGAATGAATATATGTATTTATTTCTTAAGTCTGTGAGTATTCAACACTGCAGGAGAATTCCTCATAATATGACCATACTGGAAAATATAAGGGTGGCGCAGTGGTAGCGCTGCTGCCTCGCAGTTAGGAGACCCGGGTTCAGCGTCCACCCTGTGTGGAGTTGGCATGTTCTCCCCGTGTCTGCGTGGGTTTCCTCCGGGCGCTCCGGTTTCCTCCCACAGTCCAAGGACATGCAGGTTAGGTGGATTGGTGATTCTAAATTGGCCCTAGTGTGTTCTTGGTGTGTGGGTGTGTTTGTGTGTGTCCTGCGGTGGGTTGGCACCCTGCCTGGGATTGGTTCCCTGCCTTGTGCCCTGTGTTGGCTGGGATTGGCTCCAGCAGACCCCCGTGACCCTGTGTTCGGATTCAGCGGGTTGGAAAATGGATGGATGGATGGAAAATATAATGGCTATAGTGTATCTAAATTTAGTAAATAACTAAATTTTAATAAAGTTTTTTTTTTCCTAAAATTGATAAATGAGGCAGAATGCATGGAAGAGGTGGATGCCTAGCCTGTGCAAAATGTATGGTAAAAGTATTACAAGAAACTCGTCCCAATGCCTAGTTTTTGGAAGTGGGTCCATAAAAGATATTGTTGTGTGAAGGGTAGTCTGCAGTTGGCAAGTGACACTTTTGTTTGTGGAAAGTGCGTGAAGTTGTTTTGGTGTAAGTATTTAGGTTCTGCTACTACTGTAAAGTAGGTAACCTGTTGAGTGCAAATGAAGGTGCAGAAAACACAGTGATAGTGAGTGTGAGCAGTGCATGGAAGACATTTCGGGAGCTATCCCCAATTCTGACTTCTAAAGGAGTCTCTGTGACATTGAAGAATAAAGTTTATGAAAGTTGACTGTGGAGTAGTATGATGTATGAGAGTGAAACATGGCCAGTAAAATTGGAATTTGAAGCATGACCGGAAAGAACAGAGATGCCAATTACCAAATGGATGCATGAAGTTTCACAGAGTGAAAGGAAAACAAATGGTGAGTTAAGAGAAAGATTTGATCACTAAACCTGTGATCCTTATGTAAATATACTGTGATCTCTCTACTCATTGTTTCAAAAGTACACATCTGTAAAGCTGTCATTATTTTTCCATATTTTATACAGTACTTACGTTTTTAGTGTTAATGGTAAATTGTTTTCTTAACAACCCTGAGATAGTGGCTCTGAGGCTAAGGATCTGCACTGGTATCCCGAAGGATGCCGGTTCAAATCCCCGTCACTGCCAAAAGAGATCCTACTCTGCTGGGCCCTTGAGCAAGGCCCTTAACCTGTAATTGCTCCAGGGGCGCTGTACAATGGCTGACCCTGCGCTCTGACCCCAAGGAGTATGCGAAAAACTAACAAATTCCTGATACAAGAAATTGTATAAGGCGAAATAAAGAACAAAAAAAAAATATATAGTTGAGAAGATCTTTGTTTTATTTCAGATTTTAACATAATAAAGACAACTAGCCAACCCGCGACGTAGCATACGCTGCATAATTATGTATTGATGGGTGAACACTTCCTGAACGACACAGTTGTCCAAATGGGGTGGGTTTGTGGATACCACTGTGAGTGAATGAAAAGATAGACCTCTGGAGAGAGCAACATATAATTGTCCGTGACTGAAAGCGGGATCGTCTGTGATGAAGAAGGCCACGCTGGTGAAAGTTACTTCTATGTAGGGCTAAGTGTCAGCACTTGTAGATTAAGGTGTAGCGAGTCTTCGTTGTTGACGCTTAATATAGCTTGTGTACTGAGATGTTCCGGAGTCACAGTTGAGAAACACTTCTTTAATGTTTTTTAAGCACAGGAGAAAAAATGAACATGTGAAACATCCATAATGTAATAAGCCACCAAGAAAAGTAACATTGCAAAAATTCTATCTACGACCCGATCTCTGTAAACAGAAGTGAAAACAAAATCGAGCCCGGTGTATTCTTTAACTGCCTTGTGGTGCTGTAGTAGTGCTGCTGATTTGCAGTAAGGAGACTGTGGAAGATTGTGGTTTCGCTTCCCGGTTCCTCCCTGTGTGGATAGCGCTTTGAATACTGAGAACACCGCTATATCAATGTAACGAAGTATTAACAGGAAATTGTCTTCGTGTAATAGTAAAAGACAAATTATCCCCAACAAACAAACTGTTTTACACGCTGCATACCAACCCACGGCGTAGTATACACCGCATAATCACGCCGCTTTTTAAATGTTTTTTAAACAGAGGGAAAAAAATGAACATTTGCAAAATCCGTAACGCTGCTTTCAGTAAGTACAATGCACACGCGTTTAATTTGTCGGACACTTTTTGCCAGCCGTCTTTTCTGGTTTGGGCTGCTTTTGCAGTGTTACCGCTTTTGCATGTTAAATCTTGAAATCCTTCGAGTACCTAATTAACTAACTAACACCAACCCACCCACACACACAGCTTGTGTGAAACAAATGCGCCCGTACTTTCATAATTTTGTTGCAGCCTATAGTGGAGTCAGGCACAGAGAAGGTCAGCTGCTGAGAGAGCGTCTCGACTGTTGCAGGGCCTGAATCGGTGAAGCAGGTGAGACACTAATGAAACAGAGGCACAGGGCTTATTGGTTTTTAAAGACTGCTTCCTTCATTGTGTTTTAACCTCAGTTTTAAAGGATTGTTTTAAGGATCCCATGGGATACCCCTCGCAGACTGTTTTAGACGCTGCATTCAGCGATTCACATCCGCGACAAACATGCCTCTTCTTACATGGTCCTGCTTTGGTGGGCGGGGAAACGTTTTCTGTGTTCCAGCAGGACCATCTAAGAAGATGCATGTTTGTCACGGATGCGGTGGATGTGGGCCGGGGAATAAAGAGTGTTGGTGGGTGGGGAAACGTTTTCCATGTTCCTGCAGGACCATCTAAGAAGACACATGTTTGTCACGGATGCGAATTGCTGTATGTAGCGTGTAAAACAGTTTGCAATGTTGCACGCAGTCATGCGTCATAACCGAAAAGTCAACGTGGCTCAGAGCTGCATGCGGACTGTAGCACAGACAAACAGAAATGACGGCGTGTTTTCTGAGGCGTCGCGTCCGAGTTGGTGGGCGTGGCTCTGTGAGTTTTCATCATATCCAATGGTCTTAGAGTTGGTGGGCGTTGCTCTTTCCTGCGTGCTTTCATGGGTGTGGGCGTGGCTCCTTCCTGCGTGTTTTCATGGGTGTGGGCGTGGCTCCTTCCTGCGTGCTTTCATGGGTGTCGTGCCGCTCTGGCTGCGGCTTAGAGAATTGTATATATAGATAATTGTAAATTTTTTGTTCTGTTCACACTTTTAAATTTTTACTCCCTTCATTGTTTTGAGGGTGTTTGTTTGCAAAGTCTTCAGACCTAAGTTTGCCTACCTGACTAGGTTGTTGTTACTTTTTTCCATTTTATTTGCAATATTTTCAAGAAACACTTTTAATATGGTTTATTTTCACCAACAGATTATTTTCATATTAGAAATGATAGGAGTCTACTTTTCTTCTCAGAATATTAGTTGATAGTTTCATTGTTCCCCTCCCACAGTCAGTTGTCAATTAATTTTTTCCCCAACATTAAGATATATTTTTGTATTTTCAAAATTATTATCAAAACACACTTTGTGCAAAGATATGATGTTTTAAGAGTTTTTTTTTGTTGGTCTTAGGTTTGCATATGAGTTTACAATACAGTATACTGTATATTGCAAATGTGTTATTAAAATATGCCACTTTCTTTTAATTAATTTAACTGTTTAACTCTTGGAGCAACCCTTTTGGTTGTTCTGGCTTAAAAGTACTTTGGTCTTCTTTTTAATTATTTCCATTTTGAATTTAAAATGTTTTATTATATTTTGATAGTTTATAATATATGAAAGTGTTCTCGTTTTTTAAGAATAATTATTAGGTATTAAATAATTTTACATTAATGTGTTTTTTTAATCAAGTGTTACTTATTAAGAAATAATTATGGTTCTGCTTCAGGTAGCGGCTGTTGATCTACTTGTTCCTGGAATTGGAGAGCTCTGTGGTGGAAGCCTAAGGGAAGACCGTCTTTCCTTGCTACAATCCCGTTTAGAAATGTAAGCAAAGGCCCTGTGAAATTTTTTATTACTCAACTTTTTGACAAAACGATGGATGTTAAACTTATTTTGTTTTTTGCATTTGCTAATGAAAGCATAACAATTGGGTTTACTAACATATACAGTGTACCATCATTAGTTGCCTTCTTTGAATTGCATTCTTGCACTTCTATACATAACATGCAGTGGAAATATCTATCTTTGGAATATTTTTCTCTTTTATAATATAAAATATAAGCTGGAAGGAACATTGTCTGCCTGAATTTAGTGCAATTTGATTGCTTTCATTTGAAAAAAGTACTCATAAAGATTTAAGTAACAGCTTCAGGATGAATGTGTTTAACTGTATTTAAATATTATTTACAATACAATATTCTTCCTCATTTATGATATCCTAGAAAATAACAAAATTAATATCTGATCAGTTTTCCGCCACTTGAAATAAAAATGTGTCTGCAATCAATATGTCTGTTGTCACAAAAACCAGACATAAGAGATGTGAAAAGGTTTGGGGCAGCCACCCATGTAATTAATTTCCTGGCTGCAAAGTCGAACAAATGAATTCAGCACTGATGTGCACAAAACCAAGTCCCAAACAGAACTGAGGGAACAGGGAAAAGGTGGAGGCTTTTAAAGGGGAAGACAGGAAGTGAAGTCAGAGGGGTCGGGCTCATGAAGGTCTTTTGTCATTGGTGCGAGCCCGGACGTGACATCACAGGGGCCAGAGCCGGCAAGGTCTCCGTCCATTGGCTCGGTCCCGGAAGTGACGTCAAGAGGACCAGGTGGGATCTCCCGTGAATGGTCTGCAGGCAAGGGAGAAAAAGAGTCAGTGCACTCTGCCACATCCCGGTATGTCTCGGAAGTGCCCTTACTCAAGCCGTTTAGCTGCCTCCCATGCGCACATGTGTGAGAAGGCCCCCCCTCAGCCCAGACCCGTCGGGTCAGGCGACCCTGACCGAGAGGTCGTGAACCCAAGAAAGGGCATCAGCGTTGGCGTGAAAAGTGCCCCAACGATAAACGAGTGAAAACTTGTATGGCTGTAGGTCAAGAAACCACCTGGTGACCCGCGGATTTGACTCCTTGTACAGGGCCATCCACTGTAAAAGGGCGTGGTCCATGACAAGGGTGAATTCCCGGCCCAGCAGGTAGTACCTCAGCTGAGTAGTTGCCCATTTAATCGCCAAAGCCTCTCTCTCCACCGCCGCGTACCTGGTCTCCCGGTCCAACAGTTTCTGGCTCAGGAACATAATGGGGTGTTCCGCACCATTGACGTTTTGGCTCAGCACGGCCCCCAGGCCTGTGTCCAAAGCGCCTGTCTGGAGGATGAAAGGTAAGGAAAAGTTAGGAGCTTTCAAAATAGGTGCGGACATAAGGGCCTGTTTCAAGTCAGTAAATGCAGCCCCCGTCTTTTCAGTCCATACCACAATGTTTGGGGCCTTCGTCTTTGTCAAATCAGTCAAGGGCGCCGCTCTCTCTGAGAACCAGGGCACAAACCGGCAGTAGTACCCCGATAACCCGAGAAAGGCTTGGACCTGCTGCTTGGTTCGCGGACGGGGCCATTTCAAAATGGCATCTACTTTGGAGCACTGTGGCTTCACGGTACCCCAACCCACCAGGTAGCCTAAATACTTGGCTTCGCTCAATCCAAAGAAACATTTCTTGGGATTAATCCGAAGTCCAGCCTCACCAAGTATCCGCAATACAGCTTTTACCTGCTGTAGGTGTTCCAACCACATGCTGGAATAGATGACCATGTCATCCAGATAGGCAGCACTGTATGAGTTATGAGGCCTGAGCACTTTGTCCACCAGACGCTGGAAGGTAGCTGGAGCCCCGTGTAACTGAAATGGAAGGACACGATACTGCCAGTGTCCGCTGGGGATGCTAAACGCGGTCTTAACCTTTGCGGAGTCCGTTAAAGGAACCTGCCAGTACCCCTTTGTCATGTCCAGTGTGGTCAAATACTGAGCCTGTCCAAGCCTCTCGAGGAGGTTGTCCACTTGTGGCATTGGCTAAGCATCAAATTGGGAGACCTGATTAAGCCGACGGAAGTCATTGCAAAACCTCCAACTCCCGTCAGGCTTAGCGACCAACACAATTGGGCTGGACCAGGGACTATGACTTTCCTCAAAAATACCTAGTTCCAGCATGTTTTTGATCTCAAGCTCCACTTCAGCCCTTTTTGCCTTGGGAAGATGATACAGACATTCTCGGACTATAACCCCAGGATCTGTCACAATGTCGAGCTCAACCAGAAATGTCCGTCCGGAGTTTTCACTCACTACCTCCTGGACAGACAGGATAACTGTTTCCAGCTCCTGTCGTTGTCTGGGACTTAAATCCGCACCGAAGTTAAGGCTAGCCGTGTGAGCAAAGAGTGAGCGGGGCTGACCGGAGGAGGGATCGGGATCCCTGTCCTTCCATGGTTTCAGCAGGTTTACATTAAAAACCCACTCCCTCGGCCGACGATTGCGTTGACTCACCAAATAGTCGACGAGTCCTTTCCTCTCCTTAACTTTGTATGGGCCTTGCCAATGGGCAAGCAACTTAGAGTGGGAGGTAGGTACTAGGACCATGACACGACCTCCCGGGCGGAACTCCCGGAGCGCAGTGCCACGGTTGTAATAATGGACCTGTGCTGCTTGAGCCTCTTCCGTGTGACTTTTAAGGAGGGGCCGAATCTTACCAAATCTATCGCGTAATTGGATGATATATTCCAATATATTTGTAGAGGGAAGAGCCTCTTCTTCCCATCCTTCTTTTAAGATATATAATATACCCCGGGGTTGTCGCCCATACAGTAATTCAAAAGGGGAGAACCCCGTGGAGTCTTGTGGGACTTCCCGATAGGCAAAAAGGACGAGGGGGAGGAGCTGATCCCAGTTCCTTCCATCCTTGCTGACCATCTTACGCAGCATTTGTTTGAGAGTCTGATTGAACCTTTCTACCAAACCGTCGGTTTAAGGGTGATACACCGCGGTCTTTAAATGCTTTATTTTCAGTAACTTGGAAGTCTTCTTGAACGTCTCCGAGGTAAAAGGTGTCCCCTGGTCCGTCAAGACTTCCTTGGGGATGCCCACACGCGCAGAGACCCCTAGTAATTCCCGTGCGATGGCTTTGAAAGTGGCTGAGCACAACGGAACAGCTTCGGGGTATTTGGTAGCATAATCCACAAGGACTAGGATGTACTTGTGTCCTCAAGCTGAGGGCTCTAGAAGGCCGACTAAATCGATCCCAATTCTGTGATAGGGAACATCAATCAGGGGAATAGGAATGAGAGGAGCACGGTCCTTTCTAGGAATCTGTCGCAATTGACACTCCGGGCAGGAAGTGCAAAAGCGACGAACATCCTCATTGATTCCCAGCCAGTAGAAACGGAGCTTGATCCGCTCCATGGTTTTCTCGGTGCCCAAATGGCCACCTAGGAGGTGGGAATGTGCTAATTCCCAGACCTGCCGCCGGAAGGTCCGTGGGATTAGCAGTAGCCTTCTGTCCTGCCCGTCATGCTCAGCTACGCGATAGAGTAGGTCATTTTCTAGCACAAAGTGAGGACCCTGTGGCATCAACTGGTTAGTGCGCTGGCCGTTGACCAGGGCTACCGCATTTTTGGCAAACTTAAGGAAGTCGTCATTCCACTGCTCCCTTTTAAAAGAAGCTGGCGTCTCTCTAAATTGAAACCGCAAAAGGGAGAGAGGGTCTTGGACGACCTCAAGGGGCGTGGTTTCATCCCGTTCCATCTTGCCGCTGGTGGATGACGTATCGGCACGGGACGGTCCGGGAATTGCCACGTCACTGAAGGCGGCCACTTCGTCTCTCTCTGCCGGCTGGTTACACGGCATGGAGGCAGCTTGAGATCCGGGTGTGGAGGATCTGGAAGGACCGCCACGGTTAATTTCTGAATCGATCCTCCGTAGCTGATGACACAACAGGCGGACCTGTACCAGCGGATTTCTCCGTGGACACAGGTTATCCATCCATCCATCCATTTTCCAACCCGCTGAATCCGAACACAGGGTCACGGGGGTCTGCTGGAGCCAATCCCAGCCAACACAGGGCACAAGGCAGGGAACCAATCCCGTGCAGGGTGCCAACCCACCGCAGGACACAGGTTATACTGGTCTCAAATGATAACCATTGTCGCAGTAACACAAATCGGCGGGCAACAATGGAAATGTTGCTGCTGGAATCGAACAAAGCAGTAGTTTTGTGCCCGTTTACCATCACCACACCTGTGTGTGGGACTGCCAACGGGTTAGTCAGAGCACACCAACCCCTCCTTCCCCTCCACCTGCATTCCTCCTTGCTCCCAAGCGGTTTGCACGCCCGCAACTCTGGGGACGTCGGCACAAGCTCTGGATTGTACGGGGGGGGGGCTAGGTTTTGGGACGTACTCTGGTCGAGTTTGACTAAGGGACCTTTCAGCTCACCCAGATTGCGAGGCCGTCCTTTGTGTCTCTACGAGCTCTATGAGCTCTGCCATATTATGGAATTGTTTACCCCAGACCGGCTGGGTGAAGCCACGGGGTAGTGTTTTCAGGAGCAGGTAGCAGGCCACCTGCTCTATTATGTGGGAGGGCTCGTTTTGGGTCAAACCTCCAGATTTTCACTCTATTCACCTGCCCGTCTGGGGCACCCCGAGGTGGAAATCGGGGCTCTGGCTTCACAGGGAGGCGGGCACTCTCCTCCGAGAGAGCATAACAAGCCCCTTTTGCCTCCCCCTTCTGGAGCAGCCCAAGTCTGTGAGCCCCTCCCGCACACTCCCTGGCCTGCTTAGGTTGCCTAGTGAAGCATGCCGGGCACAGAGCTTGTACCGGGTCACTCCAAACCACGGGATACCCTCCCCGCCTGAATACTCGGCCCCCGTACGCTCCCACCAGGGTGTATTGCAGGTTCTGTCCCCGTCTCTTCTGGGACTTCTCCATCCTGCCGACTACGCCAATGTCACAAAAACCAGACATAAGAGTCGTGAAAAGGTTTGGGGCAGCCACCCGTGTAATTAATTTCCTGGCTGCAAAGTCGAACAAATGAATTCAGCACTGATGTGCACAAAACCGAGTCCAAAACAGAACTGAGGGAACAGGGAAAAGGTGGAGGCTTTTAAAGGGGAAGACAGGAAGTGAAGTCAAAGGGGTTGGGCTCATGAAGGTCTTCTGTCATTGGTGCGAGCCCGGACGTGACATCACAGGGGCCGGAGCCGGCAAGGTCTCCTTCCATTGGCTCGGTCCCGGAAGTGACGTCAAGAGGACCAGGTGGGATCTTCCGTGAATGGTCTGCAGGCAAGGGAGAAAAAGAGTCAGTGCACTCTGCCACATCCCGGTATGTCTCAGAACTGCCCTTACTCAAGCCCTTTAGTTGCCTCCCATGCGCATGTGTGTGACTCTGTCTAATATATATAACATGTAGTAGTATAAATCTACGAGTAATCATTGTATTAATTCAGTTCTATATGGCATATGGTAAAATCCAGATTCCTTTTTTTAACAAGTTCTAGCCCTGTTAGTTCCAGTACTCCACCTGCTGTTTACTGGGTTTCCTAAAGCAGCCGGTGTGCAGGTTACGTAAAAAATAAAGATGTAATCTTTTAACTGTATAATGAGCTGCACCTGCTTAACCTGTGACTCACTTTGTGTGTGTCTATGTGCGTTTGTTTTTTTTGAGAAACAGATTACATTAATGCTTCTCCCTTTGTGTTTTCATCTAGTAAAACAGACAATCAATACTAAAATAAAGTAGCAGCAATTCTGCAAAACTATCCATCATAATCATAACAAAAAAAATGTAGATAGTAAATCTGAAAAAAGAAATACTGAATCAATTTGCAATCTCTCTGAACTTTTTTTTTTGTAAAAACATGTACGGTATTTAACTGTAACATTTTCTGCTCATGTACTTCATGACTTATATGTTCATTTCAGCAATGACTTTCATATCTTGCCTGAAGAAGGGGCCTGAGTTGCCTCGAAAGCTTGCATATTGTAATCTTTTTAGTTAGCCAAGTAAAAGGTGTCATTTTGCTTGACTTTTCACTACATAAATTACTGAATGATTTTAGTGGTTTTGGGAAATTGAGGAGCATCATACTGACTATATACAAAAATAAACCAAATTTCTTGCCTTTATCTGAAAAGGCATTAAGCAGGAAAAAGACTACACCATTATATTTTAAATTGAGTCATAATCTACTCATATGCTGTAAAACACAGAATAAAAAATGGTATTCCTCCATATAGGTTATTGTGTAGTGGTGGGGCTTTACTGTTTAAAATAAGTCACATTGAGCTTTAGGTCTGTGTAGACTGAACATTTTAAGTCAAAATATTAATGTGTGACAGTCTTTGGGGCAAAAAGGCATCCTTTAACAACTTATGTTGTCTTTGCTTTTACATTGTCCATATGCATAAAGCAAAAAGTTATACCCACAAACATTCAACAATATATTTTGTCACTGTCAGTCTCAATATTAGAATATGTTTCAAGCTTTGTAGTTTAGAACAGTGTGATTTATCTCTCCAGTGAAGACTGCAGTATAACTTATAAACATAAGAAGATTTAAAAACCACTTTAGTCTATATATGATTAGTTTGGTTAACTGTTACAGTGCATCCAGAAAGTATTCACAGCGCATCACTTTTTCCACATTTTGTTAAATTACAGCCTTATTCCAAAATGGATTAAATTAATTTTTTTCCTCAGAATTCTACACACAACACCCCATAATGACAACGTGAAAAAAGTTTACTTGAGGATTTTGCAAATTTATTAAAAATAAAAAAATTGAGAAAGCACATGTACATAAGTATTCACAGCCTTTGCCATGAAGCTCAAAATTGAGCTCCGGTGCATCCTGTTTCCTCTGATCATCCTTGAGATGTTTCTGCCGCTTCACTGGAGTCCACCTGTGGTAAATTCAGTTGATTGGACATGATTTGGAAAGGCACACACCTGTCTATATAAGGTCCCACAGTTGACAGTCAAAAGAAAGTCAAAAGAATTGTCTGTAGACCTCTGAGACAGGATTGTCTCGAGGCACAAATCTGGGGAAGGTTACAGAAACATTTCTGTTGCTTTGAAGGTCCCAATGAGCACAGTGGCCTCCATCATCCATAAGTGGAAGAAGTTCGAAACCACCAGGACTTTTCCTAGAGCTGGCTGGCCATCTAAACTGAGCGATCAGGGGAGAAGGGCCTTAGTCAGGGAGGTGACCAAGATCCCGATGGTCACTCTGTCAGAGCTCCAGAGGTCCTCTGTGGAGAGAGGAGAACCTTCCAGAAGGACAACCATCTCTGCAGCAATCCACCAATCAGGCCTGTATGGTAGTGTGGCCAGACGGAAGCCACTCCTTAGTAAAAGGCACATGGCAGCCCGCCTGGAGTTTGCTAAAAGGCACCTGAAGGACTCTCAGACCACGAGAAAGAAAATTCTCTGGTCTGATGAGACAAAGATTGAACTCTTTGGTGTGAATGCCGGGCGTCATGTTTGGAGGAAACCAGGCACCGCTCATCACCAGGCCAATACCATCCCTACAGTGAAGCATGGTGTTGGCAGCATCATGCTGTGGGGATGTTTTTCAGCGGCAGGGACTGGGAGACTAGTCAGGATAAAGGGAAAGATGACTGCAGCAATGTACAGAGACATTCTGGATGAAAACCTGCTCCAGAGCGCTCTTGACCTCAGACTGGGGCGACGATTCATCTTTCAGCAGGACAATGACCCTAAGCACACAGCCAAGATATCAAAGGAGTGGTTTCAGGACAACTCTGTGAATGTCCTTGAGTGGCCCAGCCAGAGCCCATACTTGAATCCGATTGAACATCTCTGGAGAGATCTTAAAATGGCTGTGCACCAATGCTTCTCATTCATCCTGATGGAGCTTGAAAGGTGCTACAAAGAAGAATGGGCGAAACTGGCCAAGGATAGGTGTGCCAAGCTTGTGGCATCATATTCAAAAAGACTTGAGGCTGTAATTGCTGCCAAAGGTGCATCGACAAAGTATTGAGCAAAGGCTGTGAATACTTATGTACATATGATTTCTCAGTTTTTTTTATTTTTAATAAATTTGCAAAAACCTCAAATAAACTTTTTTCACGTTGTCATTATGGGGTGTTGTGTGTAGAATTCTGAGAAAAAAATGAATTTAATCCATTTTGGAACAAAATGTGGAAAAAGTGATGCGCTGTGAATACTTTCCGTATGCACTATAAGTAAAGCTGACCCAATTTCACCCCATTTTGTTCTTAAATAAGGTAAGGTAAACATTTTAACTTGTATTGGTGAATAAATTACTGCTGATACTTTTTCTATGAGGATGCACTTCTTAGTTTTTTTATATAAGGTACTTTTAATGTGTAGCTTGAAGAATTGTGACAAATGTTTTTAGTTTGCATATTAATGAAAATGTTCTTTAAATATGATATTATTTTGTCATTATGTGGTTTTTATGTATATTTTTTTTTTGCAAAGAATAAGTTATTTTGGCACACATTTCTATATTTTGAAAAGTGTATTGAACCCATATTGTAATTGCTGTTGCCTAATAGATCACTGAGCTAAGTTACTGTCCCTCTTCGTTGTATAGTAAGTACTTTTTGTGTTTCATCAAATAAGATGTGTTTTATACAGCACATAAAGAACTACTTGTCCAACTCTGTTAGTTTGCTTGTTTTATCAGGAACTGGACGGTGGGGTACCACTGATCTAAACAGCTTGTTCTGTCTCATCTTATTGATGCTTCATTGGATCAAGATTTGGCAACTGGGGAAGGTCAGGTCAGGTTGGGGAGTATACACTGGTACAGCACATTGTCGCACCCACCACGTGATGAAACAGCTTGGGATCCTGGTTGGCAACCCCCCCAGGCAGATACATGGTCCAGTTCCACTCTCCACAAATGACCCTCTGTCTGCCGCAGGCAGGTGTTATGTGGGCATTCCCTTGGCCTGGTCCTGCCACTTCAGAACTGATTTCAGCTACCACATTCCTAGAATATTCTAACTTGTTTCTGTCTATGTGGCAATTGACATTATCCTACTATAAAAGTCTATTAAGAGAAGGGCACACTGCTGCGTTGAAGGGATGTACCTGGATGTCAGATATCTTGTTTATTTGAAAAGTTGCTCTTCTTATATCTAGAAACCTTGTAGGTACCACAAAAACATACCCATACCATTCCATCACTAGCACCACTACTAGTCTTGACTTTTGATACCTGTCAAGATGAAACCATAAGCCTTTCATGTTTTCAACATATTCTGGTCCTACCATCTTAGTAAATCAGCAAGAATAGATATTTATGTGACCAGGCAATGTTTGTTTCCTTATCCAGTGTTTCTACTTCAACAGAACCACTCCTTCTTTCAATACCACTGCTATACTTAGCTGCATGTTGCCTGGCAGTTATTCTGCACAAGTTGTTCCCGCCTTTTTTAGCCCCTTTCATCAATGTTTTATTTCCAATCACAATACCTCCTTCAAAGGACAACTTTATAATTGGTTGAACCATTCCAGATACACAAATGACAGTAGGGTTACTGTTCTTGATACACACATTCTAGTATGTTTTATTCAAAACCCCATAATTATTCTTTATCGTACAGTTGTATATTTTGAGTTGCAGACCCATGCAGTTTTTTATTTCTTGTGTATGTTCTTTACATAGCATTATCTGCATATGTGTAGTTGTTGATGACTCAATCAGATAGAAAAGCAGGTGTACTTAAAAAGTAGTTGCTCAATGTAAAACCCTCGGTATTATATGACAGTTCTATGGAGTGCCTCTATATATAATAACAAATAAATTAACTGCTAATTCTTCAAATTTTTGTTTTTTGTTTTTTTAGCAGTTAGTGCAGTATACAAAAATGAAAAAAGCTCCTCTGATAATCTTAAGATCAGCATGATGTTAATGATTTTGTAAAGTGTAATCAGCAGTAAACAGAGTGAACTATGAATAAATATTAGCTTTTTAGTAATTTAGGACATCACTGTGGCCCACTTAGCTTGAATTGTGTCTGAATAATCCAGTAAATAATAATCCCAACCACTGTCAAAGATTTCATAGCCACAATGTTCTTGTCTTTCCTGGCTTTCTCTTCCCTTCTACTATTCCCTATATTATAGCAGAGTGATAATCCTATGTATTCCTGAGCATTTTCCAATAACATAAAATGCAAAGTTTCCCAACTTCTTAGTGACAGCCGTTGATAAAATACTATCCTCCACTCTGTGAAACAGAACAAGGAATACATTACTTTGCCAGAAGCAAACTTGAATTTTAATATTTAAATATAAAATATTTAAAACCTTTTTTTCTACAACTAAGCAATGTTTATCTCATTCATGGAGTCATTTTTCATTTAAAACAAACCATACATAAGTTATTACAGTTACTTGCCCCAGTTTTGTTTTTATTTTTTTTTTCCATGTACAAATTTCTGTGCCTCTAGGTTTCTTGTTTGCTGATATCATACTATACTATACTATGCTATTCTATGATATATATGACATGGCATCCCTGATGCATTTCACTCGTGATCAAAAATTCTGATGAAATGTGATCTACATTCTAACTGGTGCTTTTTAGAACCAGTGTCAAGTAATTTCCAGTAAGTTCCAATAATTCTTATATCTTTCTCTTCTAAGCCAGAAACTCAAAGAACTTTACTCAGTTTTCCTTTACATGTCTTGTTGGAATTATTTCTCATGTTTGTCCCCCTTAGCATTTTGTTTACCCCAAGAAAAATGAGCCAAAAACTTTGATTCTTTTTTCAACAGGAAAAAATGTTATGTATAAAAGAAATATGTAAATAACAAAAGTAAACACAAAAACAGTAGAAAAGCTATGTCTAGTGTACGCTGCTGTACTTATACAGATTTAGTACATGTCCTTTGTGTGATATATTTTGAGACAGTCACCAATACACAGCCCAGTGTTGTAATCAGGACAGTAGAAATATGTTTCTTTGCACATCTTTCTTATATTTCTTCTGTTGCTTGCACTTTAGAGGGTAGAATAACAGTGCCTGATTTGCATGAGCGACATGCCCCTTGTGCTATTGCAGGCTACCACAACACAAGGCTTAGTAACGTTTCCCCCTGACCATGCACACGTGTAACACATTGAAGAACTCAAAGTTCAGGTTCAGTTTAATTGTCATCTGTACATAGTACAATGATATACTTACTTGCATGTCTAGTAATAGTGACAGTGATATCAGCAAAAAGACACACACACACGAAAATACCATACACAAAATGCAATATATATACAGTAAAATTCTAAGGTACCATCCAAATAATTTGTAGAGCAGAGCACACTAATATTTTTTCAGACATTGACCTTCTCCTTTTGAATATTGAAACAAATATTGTAGGATAATCATCTATTGGCTCGCTTTGCATCTCATAATTATTTGGCTGCTGGTTAAAGAAAAATAAAACAAGCTTTCTGGATCTTAAAAGGCATGTCAAATAAAAATAAGCCAAAAGATGTCTGTTCTGTTAGCAGCAGTAATTGGTTACTAATGAAGAAAGCAGCTGGAACTAAAATCTGTAGCCCCTGTGGCATTCAGTGATCTCAGTCTGATATGGCAAATGTACAGTAGAGTAATATTTGTCATATAAAAATATAAACCTCATATTCACTGATAAAATTAAATTATTACTGTTTTTCTAACTTTATATTGTTCTTTGCAGGGCTGGTTTGTCAGATGTCTACCACTGGTAAGCATAAAGAAGTGTCCGAAAATGTTGTCTTATTGTTCTAAATGTTTGGTACTTTATTTGCAAAGCATTTTCCTACTGCAACAGTATACCTTTTTTTTTTGTACTGTAATTTAGTATCTAACCATTTTACCAATAGTATGCATGTATGTGTGTGTATGTGTATATATATATATATATATATATATATATATATATATATATATATATATATATATATATATAAAATATACTGTATATATACTAGCTGATTACCCAGTGGCTTCGCTCACTGAGTGCAAGGGAAAAAAACTAAAATGTAGTATTTATAAAATAAGTTTGTTAATTACCAGTGTTATTTTTGAACAAATAAAGAGCATTTACAATAAATAGAAATTATATAAATATTAATTATTAAGTAGTAAAACATTTTGATAAAATAATTTGAAGAAGATATAAGAAACGTATAAATTATTAAACAGTCAAACATTAACATTTAAGAAGTAAAGATACACTGAGTACTACTGCAGTGGTTTCGGGCAAACTACCTGCTTGACAACCTTGCACTATGTGCCTGTGATTTAAGCGAAAAATTATTGTGAGAAATGTGGACACTGCCTTTCCGTGCTTAACGGGCAGAAGGTCCAAACAATTCCCAAGTCTAATACTTAAGATGAAGAGGTCGGTACATCTTTTTAGATGTAAACCCTCCATTTTCTTAAAAGAATTCATCACAAAAGCAACCTTGAATGTTGGGGGGTTTTAGTGACCCGAATTCATCTTAAGGGACAGTAAGTAGCCGTGCACCGCAATTTACCAAGAGAGTCCCGGTTCGATAGCGCCAATTACACTTATTCGCAAAGATTTCCACTGTCCCAGGAGCCGACGGGGCACTTGAAGTGTGACAAACAGTGCGAGAAGAGAGGACGCTGCCCGAAGCTGTTGACTCAGAGGAAAAGCCAGACATTCCGCGCCTCCCAGCGTCCACTTTGTTCTTATGACCCCTCGCTGCTGAAGGCGGTCTCGTCTTCACATTCTTTACAGCTCGGCGCAGTTAAAAAGTAGAAAGACGCAAAGCTGTTTTCTTCATCTCTCTTACTATGAAGGTGTAGCGCGTTCCTCTTAAGTTTAATGAGGAGCCCAGCACACACAAAAATCTCCTACTCTTAGGAAAATTAATTCTATTAAGTATGGAACCCAACCGAACCTTAGCCCCAATTTGATATCCTCATTTGGAGTTGTCTTTTATGAATTTATACAAAGAAAATAATCACCCCAACAATTCTTTAAACAATCAAAAAACAATATATTATAAATCAAACAAAACAATAAACACCCTTTAAATCCTTGTCAAATCTATAATAACTACACAAACCCTAATTAATATGCCACTCCCTTAAACACTCTATATAATATACTCCCCAGAAAACGGCGAAACCGCAAAGAAAGAAAGAAAGCAAGCAAGCAAGGAAAAGAAACGGAAAATTATCCTATTTACAAACAGCACAAATATTTTCACAGTACTTAAACCTATATTACATCTATATACAAATATAAATTAGACACACACACAATCCCCACACGTTCCCCAGTCTCTTTTATATTAACTTTGTTTTAAAGTCAAAATTCACACGGCCTGGGAAATCTGCAATGAATCCAGTGATCAAGTCAGATACGTTCCGCTGACTTGTATACTAAATTTAAATGTAAAAGAAGCGATCTCACCGGCCTGGCGACGATTCCTTTGTTGAAGGAAGAAGTCCGTCTCACCCGGGTGTCTTGGCATTAGCGTCCGTCCATGGCAGAAGCCCGTACCATAAAAGCAAAGTAAAGCCGTGTGCTACAAAGATCCTTCTAGGTTAGCCGTCACTCCTCCATGCACCCAACCGTCCTTATTACGGAGTCTCACTTGCTTTACCGCTGGCTTCTTCTTTACATTCACCTTCCCAGCTCCTTATTTAAACAGTCTTTTTTCTTCTTTTCAATATCAGTAAAATAACTCTCACACAAATAATAAGTTCCTATATTATAATATGTTCTGTGGTCATACGTAATTTCCGTTACCCGTGGTCATACGTCATTTCCGTTTTAAACACGAAAAGAATTTTATTTATATAGATATATATAGTGAAAGAATGAATCTCAAGGGGCGGCATGGTGGCACAGCGGTAGCACTGCTGCCTCGCAGTTAGGAGACCTGGGTTCGCTTCCCGGGTCCTCCCTGTGTGGAGTTTGCATGTTCTCCCCGTGTCTGCATGGGTTTCATCCGGGTGCTCTGGTTTCCTCCCACAGTCCAAAGACATGCAGGTTAGGTGCATTGGTGATCCTAAATTGTCCCTAGTGTGTGCTTGGTGTGTGTGTGTGTGTGTGTGCCCTGCGGTGGGCTGGCACCCTGCCCGGGGTTTGTTTCCTGCCTTGCATCCTGTGCTGGCTGGGATTGGCTTCAACAGACCCCCGTGACCCAGTAGTTAGGATATAACGGGTTGGATAATGGATGGATGAATCTCAACACACTGGAAAGGTTTGGGGCAGCAACCCATATATTGTCCCTGGCTGGAAAAGGTTTTAAGAAAACAAGAGGATGGTCTTTGGTTGAGTTCCCAGATTGAATTGAACTGGTTTGGAAAGATGGAGGCTTTATATGCTATGAACTGGAAGTGATGTCATTTGACAGGAACAGGAAGTGACGTCAGTCTGGGCGCTGGAACAGGAAGTCATGTCAGTTTGGGTGCCGGAACAGGAAATGACGTTGGTCTGCAGAGATAACAGAAATAGGTTTAGAGCACCCCGCCACTGGTCCACTCAGCTCGCTCCTGGTCGCACGTCTGTGACAATATATTATATATATATATATATATATATATATATATATATATATATATATATATATATATATATTAGGGCTGGCAATTGCGTATAATATTAACTAATCTCATGAATGTTGTAATTAATCGTGATTAATCGCATCTAACAATAAAACGTAATTATAAAATTAATACATAAATCATGAAGTAAATACACACTGAATCACAAATTTAATTTAGAATCAGCACAAAAGAATTCAAAAAAAATAATGGCATAGTTTAAACTTAAACAATGACGTTAAACCTGAACATTTAACAAAAACTGCTTGAGCAAGTACAACTTGAATTAGAATACCTTCTTAAAAGTGAAATTGAAAAGAAGACAAAAAGAAAACATATTAATTATCAAATTGGCATAGCATGTGAGACACAGACATGTCAAAGTAAAAATTAAGCAATCGAACACAGATATGTGAAAGTAAAAATTAAACGATTTGAGTGCACTGCTGAAGGCTGATTTAATTGAAAGAATAAGCATCTCTTAAATGGTAATACTTTAAAATTTGTGTTAAAACACAGTAAATACTATGCTCAATTGTTTATTAACATCAACAACTTCAGAATTATACTCTTACACAAGTGTTTTTCCACAGGATGGGACTACCTGGAGAAGCCAACACATAAGCAGCTCTGTGATTGCCTTAACTTTAATTGCACTCAGACTCTTCTAACCCCTCTGTCTTCCGCTTTAGTGTTATGTCCCAGATGCGTACCACTCTTTCACTCTTGCTTCCCTTTACTCACTCCTTCACTTTCTGCAGTTCGCGCACACTGTACTGCTTCTTCTCATCTGCACCCGTGTTGCAGCCGCTCCGTGTGGCTCCTGCATACTGTCACCAGCACCGAGCAAAAGCACTTCTATTCCAGCACCTTCCACACTCAAACCCGTCTCTCGCGCTCCTCCCACCCTTTTTCCTGAGACTTTCTTTTCTCTCTCAGATGTTTCATTTGTATAATGCACTGCACCTTCTGAAAGCACAGTGCACAGTAGCTGTACAGCCACATGTTCCTCTTTATCTCCAGCCTGTTCATTAAAGTATTTTTTCGTAATGTTAAAAAAAAAAAAACGTGAACATGGCACCCTGACCAAGCACTGCCTTAGGTGTTTGCATTGCTGGGCCTGGATGTGACAATATGTTTTAACACATTAAAAAGACCACATTAAGAGCAAAAATTAACATGTTAACTTTCCCAGTCCCAATATACATATACACAGATAGCCATTAAGCCTCTGTATTTAAAGACGAAATTGTTACCTCAGATTTGGAAGTACTGATTTTATACTGACCATGTCATCTATAGCTTCAAAATGACCCAACATGACTTTGAGGTAACAGAAAAATTACACCAAAAAGACAATCTCATCAACAGCAAAAATATACCTCTCTTGTTTCCAAAATGGGTACACTTTAATTCAGAACTGGAAGGGAGGAAAGACTCGACTCTCCATCTGCAAGAACTGGAACTTAATATCATGCAATGTGTTATGTCATACATCTTTTGAGGCAAGTGTAGGTTTAGCACACTAATGCAATGTTTTACAAATCCATGCTACACAGCAATTGACACCCCTTTCTCATGAGGCTGTTTTCCAGGTTTAGCGTTGGAAAGAAACTTCACAAAGCTGAATATGTTGGACAGTTGCTAGGGGAATGCCATAAACAGTTAACAACTTAAAGTCACTTGAAATACTCCTAATGTCCACTAGGAGACGCATGTTGTTGAGCAAAATAAATGCGGCATGCTAGCAGTGTTTTATAAACTATCACCATAGATTGTTTGCAAACAGAACTGGCAGGGGATTAACAATTATTTTGAATTCAAGGCTGTCTGATAAGTACAACTTTATTGCAGTAAGGTCTCAGCAGGGAATAGTCTCAAAACATGTGAACCAAAAGAACAGGTTCCTTGTTACATTGTTAACATTTGGAGTCTTGACCTGGTTACAGTTTGTATAATTTAGGTTGGGAAATATGGGCATTGAACAGTTTTAAATTAGTTTCACATTATTATTTGAGGGCATGTTTTGCTCAATTTTTTTTTTATTGAGGGCTGACTTCCATTCATTATCTGAAATTGTAATTCAGTGGATCTGTTACTGATGCTTCCGCAATTTATCTAGATGTTAAAACACTAGTATAGCTTGACCATTCTACATATATCTTCATTGCATCTAGAAAGCGTAATTTCCACAACAGATGGAAGGTTAGGAAAATTTATTTTTTTTATTGTCCAAGTTATATGTAAACAGTAAATGTTTTGATGAAAGGTAATGTTTGAGGCGTAGTAGCTCAACAGATGCCAATTCATTGTCAAAATTAAAATCTCTAATGATTTCTGTGCCAGGCATACTTCATATGTTAAATATTGTTTGCTTTAGAGATGGCTGAAATAAAGTAGATTCAGAAATTACTTAGACTTTTTTCACGTTGTTATGTTGCAGTCTTGTGCTAAAATCATATTTTTTCCCCATACCCAGCAACACTCAATACCCAAAAATGACAAAGCAACAACAGGATTTTAGAATTTTTTGCAAATTTATTAAAAATAAAAAAACTGAAATATAGATAATGTAGTAGTCCATAACAGCATTAGTATCAGGACCTTTCAGTTATATTTTCAGATAATAGATCCGCTGTATGTGATCATCTTTTATTGGTGCAACTGACAGTAACATAATCATACAGTATGTCATAATCATAAAATAAAGTTGAAGAACTGGATTTCAAATTAGTTGCTGGTAATTGACAGTTTTTGGTTAAAGAGTTAGACATTCATGGAGGAATTAGTGCAGGATTTCCTCTTCATGATTAATGACGATGTTACAAATACATTACTTTTTTATTTTCTTTTATGGGCTAATATGTGTATTTGCAACCTACTAGTGTATTTGCAACTTACTAGTACATTTGCATCTTTAAAAGTGCCTTGCTCATCTCTGCTTCAGATTTCTGATGTTTTTATTTCTTCCCTAATCTATGGGCCCTATGTATTCCAAACTATGTTACAATTTTGTCCAATTTTTTAAAAAAAGAATTTGATATTATATACTAGCTGAAATACCCAGTGTTGCCTGGGAGGAAAATAAAGTGTTTTTTTTAATTGAGAAAAATATAATTTAAAAAACCCTCAACTTTAAAAATAAAAAAATGAATAAACAATGAAGACTCACTAATGTGCTTGTCTTATGGTCTTGCATGTATGTTATTATCCAGTTGATGCTTTGAACCGGCCAACTCTATCTAATTTCAAAAGCAACAGGGGCGCGGTGGTGCTCAAACATAAAGAATGCGGGCAATCACCTCCAGTTTGCCCTCTGGTGGTCGTTCCAAGTGTTAACTGGATGATAACATGCATACAAGACTGCACAATCACCCCCACTCTATCCAGAAGGGGGTGGGTTAGGGTTGATTTCACCCTACAGTATTTTTAGTCGACCAATGAGA
Source organism: Erpetoichthys calabaricus (assembly GCF_900747795.2). Taxonomy (NCBI): domain Eukaryota; kingdom Metazoa; phylum Chordata; class Cladistia; order Polypteriformes; family Polypteridae; genus Erpetoichthys; species Erpetoichthys calabaricus. Next base: position 216,986,522 of record NC_041397.2, on the reverse strand, counting down.
AACATGTGTACCAGGTTTCATGAAAATCGCTCCAGCCGTTCAGAAGTGATGCTGGAACATACATACATACATACATACATACTACACACATACATACACACATTGACTTTTATATATATATTTATATATATATATATATATATATATATATATATATATATATATATATATATACTGTATATATATATATATATACTGTATATAGATTGGAATGTAGCTAAAAAGTATAACAATTTTGGAAACATCTTCATTTTAACAATAGTAATTCTCCCACATAAGGTGAAGATATAACCAGTTGATAGCATCGTAACACATTCAATTAGTGTTTTATGCTAAAAGATGCATTTGGATATGTTTTAGATTATTGTATAATAATAATTCTTGAATATGCGGTGAGACCATTAAAAAAGCTGGTCAAATTCAAATTTAAACATTATTCCTTGGAAGTAATCAATTTTTGGTCTAAACATCTTTAGCTGCTGTATTTCTCCTATACATTCAGTACATACGGGAATGGTGAATATGGATCAGTAGTATTAAGAACAATGTCATCTTCATGAACAGATGCCTTTTGTTTAAGACTTTTACAATTCCCTGAATGTTAGGATGTTTACATATGAGTTCAGAGGCATTGGCAAATTGAATCTATGATAAAAGACACTTCTTTCTGATTCCTTGTTTTTTAAAAAAAAAAAAAAAGCAGAGTTTATATTCTTTAGATTAACCTGTGCTGTATTATAACATTATAAATCCAAGTTTGCATAATGTGATGAATAAATAACACTGTTAGATTCCAGTAAAGGATTTTTATAAACTCGGTGATAACAAGATCTCAGGAAGCCCCATTGTGGCTGAACATACTTTGAAGATTCGATAATTATTGTCTGCCTTTAACATATTTTGTTTGATCTTGAAAAATAATACAAGGAAGCACTTCCTTGTTTCTGTTTGCGATAATTTTTGCCAGAATCTTAATATCACCATTTAGCTGTGAATTAGTCTGAAGTGTGCATATTCTAAATGGTGTTTACTTTTCTTATTGGTTTAAATAAATTAATGGATAAAAATTATTGGTGGCTTACTATGATACACTATAAAAATAAGATGATGTCTTGAATATAGTTGGAGAAACCTCCATGGCCCTCACAGTTTATGATTTTACTTTCAATATGTACAGTATATCATCTATAGAGAAAGTGTTTTCCCGCTGTTAAAATGAGGTATAATAAGATTGATAGTGGAAGAAGATCTAAGGATGTGAGAAGGAATGGAGATGTGAAGAAGATCAGATAGATAAGGAGGTGCCAGATTATGAAGGGTCTTGTAAGTAATAAGCAGAATCTTAAAATCAATGTGATATTTAATAGGGAGCCACTGAAGCTATTGAAGAACAGGAGTAATGTGTTCTATGGATGGGGTTCTGATAATAATACGAGCTGCAGCATTCTGAACCAATTGGAGTTTGTAAAGGAGTTTTTGAGGAAGACCAGAAAGGACAGAATTACAATAATCAATATGAGATGTAACCAGAGCATGAACAAGAATAGCAGTGCTGGTAGCTGAAAGGGGTGGATGTAAATGGCTGATATTACGTAGAGGGAAATATGACATTATTAATATGTGCCTTGAATTTTAAAGTACTACCCAGAATAACACCTAAGCTCTTAACCTGGGAGGAAGAAGAGTTTAGAGAATTATAAATAGTCAATGAAATACTATCACATTTATCTAAAACATATTTAGTTCCTACCAGAAGAACCTCTGTTTTATCACTATTTAAGAAAGTTAGCAGACAGCCATGATTTAACTTCCTGCAGACAGTCAGAGAGGGAAGAAGGTGGAAGAGTGGAATCAGGCTTAGTAGACAGATAGAGCTGGGTGTCATCAGCATAACAGTGAAAATGAATACTACATTTTCTAAAGATATGACTAAGGGGCAGAAGCTAAATAATAAATAGAAGGAGACCCAAGACAGAGCCCTGGGGAACACCACTAACAACTGGGCAAATTTGTGATCTGAAATTTTTTAACTGTACAAATTGTGTGCGGTCAGAGAAATAGGATTTAAACCAGGCATGTGGAGTGCCAGTAATACCAATTGATTTTAATCTCTCAAGAAGAATATCATGAGAGATCGTATCGAAGGCAGAGCACAAATCAAGGAGCACAAGTATGGTTAACAGCCCAGAGTTAGCTGCCATCAGCAGGTCATTGGTGATTTTAACCAGGGCTCTCTCTGTACTGTGAAATGGACGAAAGCCAGACTGAAGTTGTTCAAACAAATGATTGTCAGTAAGGTAAGTGTGAACCTGCTCAGCAACGGTGTTTTCAAGTGTTTTTGAAAGGAAAGGTAAATTTGAGATTGGACGATAATTATTTAGGTTGTAGGGATCCGCACCAGATTTCTTCAGAATTGGAGTTATTACCAGAGGTGGGTAGAGTAACCAACAATTGTACTCAAGTAAGAGTAGTGTTACTTCAAAATAATATTAATTAAGTAAAAGTAAAAAGTAGTCATCCAAAAATTTACTCAAGTAAAAGTAAAAAAGTATTTGGTGAAAAGACTACTCAAGTACGGAGTAACTGTTTGATCATAATAAATGATTTATTTTTTTAGAAATGTTGTAATAAGACAGATAAAAATATAAAATAATGTGCAAATTCTGCTATTTCCAAATAATAAAATACAAAATGAGTAAAAATAAATAACATCTTTACAAAATAAAGATGCAAAAATAACACAAAGTTCCAAATCTCAGTTTTTCACAACCAAGCTTTTGAAGCCAATACCTACAGTAGGTAACATGTATGTTTGAACAGTGTAAACTACTTACAGTGACAAGATATACTGACTGTACACTGACAGTATAATACTGCATATTCACTTGCCCTCCAAATAGCACAGCTGATAGAAAATAACATTAGAACAAGGCAGCTTATGTACGTACAAGAAGTCTCACTTTACCTTGACTGGCCAGTCACGGATAGTTGCCACAGTTGACACAGTCACTGTATAATAGATGTAGGATGCTCTTTTTAAAAAAATTAAAAATTGAGACTGCAATTAACATGAACAAGTGTCCTTATAACTGTTCTTACAGTATTTTTAAGTTCTGTAAGACATACACTTTAGACAGATCACTGAATAATGCACAGACAGAGAAGTTACTAGATAGATAAACTGGGAAGGCACTGTATAATAGAAGATATAAAACTGTCAGGAGAAAAAAAAAACAGAGGGATGGATGGATAGCTAGATAGATAGGTAGATGTGAAAGGCACTATATAATAGGCAGACAGAGAAGGCACTAGACAGATGTATAACAGTATTAGCTATATAGTAGTTTTGTTTTTATATATAATGTATATGTATTTTACAACTCGGAGAATTATGTCAAAAAGAAATACATTAAATCATATATCAATCGACACACGCTGCACGCAGGCAAGCAGGCAGTGAGAGTGGAGGTAGTTGTGAAAGACGCTTGATAGATTGTATACAACAGGCAAAAATAGTGACCACTTGATAACAGTATTAGCTATAATCAATGAAAGCATTAATTAATCAACAGAAATAACTGTGATCGACATTTTAAACTTAACGATTTACTTAAGAAAAAAAAGAAAAATGCCCCAGCACGTCAACAAAGGCAGACGCTGCAGACAGGCAGGCAGAGCAGCAAAAAGCACAGAACAGCACCCTCCGAAACGGAAGTGGTAGAAAATAGATTGCATCGGTAGTGGTTTACTACTACCATAGAGAATGAATGGGAAATGGTTTAGGGAGTTTTAGCTAAAGAATACGCAGCGGCCGCCTTCCGCTGTGCATGTTTGGAATACAGCGTATATAATGGAAAAAAAGTAACGATTCGAGTGTTGCCCAATGTAATGGAGTAAGAGTAGCGTTTCTTCTTCACAAATGTACTCAAGTAAAAGTAAAAAGTATGGTGCAGTAAAACTACTCTGAGAAGTACAATTTTTTAAAAAAGTTACTCAAGTAAATGTAACGGAGTAAATGTAACTCGTTACTACCCACCTCTGGTTATTACAGCTGTTTTAAAAGATAAAGGAACAAGTCCAGACATAAGGGAAGAATGTATGATGTTAGTTATTAGAGAGGAAAGAGAAGACAAACAGAATTTAACGAAATAAGTAGGAATTGGATCCAGCTGACAGGTAGAGGGCTTGGATTTTCTAATAATACCAAGTATTTCCTCCACAGTTTGGAGATTAAAACTGGTAAGAAAAGAAGAAGGGGGATCATAAAATACTCCATGTACAGAATTTTCAAAACTAGTCAACTGCTGGTGGATATTTCCAATTTTCATATTAAAAAAGGTCATAAAAGAGTTACATTGGTCAGTACAGAAACACTAAGAAGGATGACTGTCAGGTGGCCAGAGGATTTTGTCTACAGTTGAGAATAAAGCCCTAGTATTCCCTTCAGCTGACCCAATTAGTGTTGCATAGTATATAGTTTTTTGTTGCAGACAAAGCATCTTTATAGACACGTATTCATCATACATATTCTCATGGACATCAAAGCCCGACTTTTTATAAAGGCGTTCCAAATGTCAGCCATGAGCTTTAAGTTGGCGAAGTTCTGTGGTGAACCAGGGGGCAGAGTGAATAAATGAAACATTCTGGATATTCAGAAGAGCAAGATTGTCTAAAAGGCTGCATAGTCCATTTTTATAGTGGGAAACCAGTTCATCTGTGGTAAATAAATTGTCACAACTGGGCAGACTGTCGACTCCATTGGAGGAAGAAATTAAACCAATATTCTTAATATTGCGAAATGAGACAGAACGAAAAAGATTTGTTTTAGATAATATTAACTCTATTATAAAAGACACCAGTTTGTGATTGGATATCGACAGGTCAGATGCTGTACAATTATAAGGAGTAACACCAGAGCAACAAATAAGATCAAGAATATGGCCTTTAGATTGAGTAGGAAAGTCTGTAAATTGCTGCAGACCAATACTATCGAGGCAAGATGTAAAATCCCTTGTAAGATTTTCAGTAACAGTGTCCATATGTACATTAAAATCACCCAACAAAAAAACATTATGGGACATAGAACAAAGAGAATTTACAAACTCAGACAGTTCATTTAAAAAGTCCTTATTCAACTTGGGCAGTCGATAAATAGTGGCAAGTATAGTGGGAGTCGATCCATTGATTTACAAGACAGTGGATTCAAACGAGGCATACTGAGGCACAGTTTTAGAGCATACTTTCAGCTCCACGCTGTAGATTATCATGAGACCTTCACCACTACTAGAGGCATGAGGTTGGTAAATGTAAACAAACTCGGGGAACAGCTTGGTTAAGCTGCGAAAAATTACTGGGTTGCTGCCGGGTCTCAGTTAAGCAAAAAAAATCAAACTTACGGTCCGCTAACAGATCGTAAAGTATAGGCCCCTTACTGGTGAGTAACTGGGCATTGAATAGCCCACTTGCTATATTCTGTTGAGTTATATGCTTTTAAGTAACTTCAAGTCTATTGTCATGTATACATAGTACAATGAATTTTTTACTTGCATGTCTCCTCAGAACAATGCAATATAAAACAAATAAGTACACACAATATGTGAATTCTTATGATAGACTATGACGTTAGGCATCCCAGAACAAGATCTGACCACTTTGTGTACAATGAGATTCTTACTTCTTACTAATCCTACAGATTAATAATAGTAGTATAATACAAACAACAAGCAAAGAATACAGCACTATACATTAATACAACCTCACTCGATATACAGTATAAAAGTATCATGCGGTGCCTGAATGCAGTTGTCATTATGAGCAGCTGTTGGGCAGTGATGATGAAATTTGCGGATAAATACCGGATGATAAAATTTGCCCCTGGATCTAGTGGTACCTGTGAAAATGGTTCTCTGTTTTTTGCAAGAAAGCAGGAAAAACAAATAATTGTAGGATAGTGGGGTACATGAATAGTACAACTTTTTAAGACTTCTATCATATGTACTTTGGCACTAAAAAGGAGTTTCTGTATAGGGTAACTCAAAGTTAAATTGTTACGTCTATCTAGTGACAAGCCTTTGACCTTTAGTAGAATCACTACAGTAGATTTTGCTCTACAGAGATAAACATGAGTTTACTAGTGAAAGTCATGTACTGACTACATCAGACTTTTTTGGGAAATGTTTTAGATAATGTGGATGAAGAGGAGTGATCTAATGCAGGATTTATTACACCATTAAATCTTCTGCCATTGTAAGTTTGGGATTAAATATTTTGAGGCCTGCAGAAAGGATATTAGCTGTAAATGACTGATTTTCCAATTTATGTATTGTTAGCCAGGATTAGTCTAGTTTTATACAGTTTATCCTTAGTATAATAAAACATACTTTTGAATACATAGAAGATGTTACTTTATGAGTAAGCCATCCTATTTGTCTACATTTATTTTATTGGAATGAAATACTGTGAAACTAATTCCTTTTTATATTTAACCTACTTTCTTAATAATTAAATGAGCCTAATATGTAAGAAGACTTCAGTGAGATAAGATGTGATGACACCTTTTTCTTTTCATTTTTTAAATAAGAAACCTGATGTTCCAAATCCTTCTATCCATTTTCCAAACTCATGTATCCTGAGCTAGCGTTGCTAACAAGGCAGAAAAAAGAAAGAAAAAAGAGGATGTTGTAGAGTTTTTGAGTATATGTTACTAATAATAGTTAACTTTTTTCAACCTAGAAACTGAAAACTTAAAAATGTTTGTTCAATATGTCTAGGAGTGTTAAGAAATAATAATATTCTGAGAGCTATGAAACACACAGTAAAGAGCTGTATAATATATTCAATATATATCTGTAATATCAGCATAGCATTAGTAGATTCTGTATTGTTAACTGAAGTGATATCAATAATCAATACAGACAAACAAAAGTAAAATAATACAGGTAAATAGTACAGGCCTAGCTTAATTTTTAATATTAAGATTAATATACTGTAGTATTTGTGGCACCCCGGCCAGGACGCCCAGGAAGACAGGAGGAGGGCTTATTCCTCCTCTCAGACCACGAGGGGGTGTCCGCCCTGGTGTTATTGGGGGCCACGGGTACAGGGCTTGGAAGCTCTACCCTGTAGGGGCCCGTGGCCACTGCCAGGGGGTGCCCCGATGCCTTGGGGACCCTGGACCCCAGAGCTTCTGCCACACCCGGAAGTGCTGGGGGGAAGAAAAAAGGGGACACCCGGAGTGCTTCTGGGTACGCAGCCGACACTTCCGCCACACTGGGGAGTGCCGGTGGAAGATTGCCGGGGAGCACATGGAGCACATCCGGGTGTGTATAAAAGGGGCCGCCTCCCTTCAGATGGAGGCAAGAGTCGGGTGGAAGTTGGATGATGTTGGGAGGAAGGCAAGGAGGCGGCCTGAAGAGAGAAAAGGCATTGTTGTGTGGCCAGGACTTTGGGGTATGTGGTACACTTAAGGACTTTGTAAATATGTATAATAAACGTGTGTTGGGTGACATGAGCATGTCTGCCTGTCTGTGTCCGAGCCAGTCTCCACATATTATAATATTGTGCTAATAGTGTCACTGGTGTTAACTGAAATAGGGACAGTCCTTCATAAGGTCTACTTATGTTCCTAATATTCATAAACACACACAGTATATTAATCATTCCTTTCAGCCTTGTTGAATGTGTAAAGGAATAGTTAACTCCTGAGTTACATAATCGCTACTTGATGCCGTTATCATTTATGCCATTTCATATACATTTATGCCATTTCTGAGATTTCAACTTTGACATCAGCCATAATAAGGACCAGTTTGTCTTTATACAAGACCATGCATTTCTTCATTGCAATTTTTTCCTTAACAAAAATTAGGCTGTGATTCTTGTTGGTAATTAATTCCATGGCTTGTTGCTACTCTCATTGTATAATAGCATAAATTTTACAGTTTCCTGGTCATGTTTCTTATTATTGTTTGGCTGCTAATTAAGGAAAAAGAAACAATTAAGGGATCTGAGTCTTCAAGAGCAAGTCAAATAAAATTAATTCAAAAGAAGTTAATTAGAAGCAAAAACAGATCACTAATTAAGAAATGGGTTAGAATGAAAACCTGCAGCCACTGGGGCCTTCCAGGACTAGAGTTGAGGACCCCTGAGTTGAACTGGATGTGAATCACCATTTGTGAACTAAATGAAAGCTGTTAGTTCACAGGTGACAGAATCTAAAATATAGTGAAAGCCAACTATCCAAAATGTCATTGGAAACTGCATTCAGCTATGAAATAAATCAAGAATTGACTCTGTAGAGCATAAACAGGATAAAATATTTTTCGCTGTTGTTTGTTATTCTGATATTTGTAAGTCTGGTATGTTTACATGATTTTAAGTGTTTTGTAATTCCATTTAGGCCCTTTCATTAATCTTTACACTATTTTGCATTGCAATGAGTATTCCAGTAAAAACAATTTATGAATGAGAATAAATAAAATGAGAATTTAAAACTGTCACAAAGTATTCTAGAAAAAAGAGGGTAAACATTATGAAATGGAGATTGAATATACTCCAATAGAACAGGTACAGGAATGTAATAGGTATCATGACAGTTTAAAGCCACAGGACTGGTCCAGTGTGAGAAAACAATGGGAATGGCTTTGCAAAGAAAACAAGTTAGAAAATTTACGCATGCTATAACATTCCGGTACGTTCAACAGCTGTGCAGGCAGTGAAGCCCTCAACGGAGTTCAATAGCTAGGTTTTGGTTGTAAAACCTCAATCTATTTCATGGTTGTGGGGCCAGAGGCCTACCCCACTAGGACTGTGCAGAAGGCTGAAACATACTCGGGCAGGACTCTAGTCCATCACAGGGGTCACTTTTACTCACTCATACATTCACACACACCCCATATTCATATACAATGATAATATGAAATTATCAAATAATATAATCTAAATAAATAAACTTTTGTAAATAATTCCTCCTTTGGCTTGAGCATGTCTGGCGTATGACAAATGTTAGGGGGAAAAAAAATTTACTACAGTAAGTGGCAATTACTGATTTCAGGTGAATGTAGCACTCCGACGGTAAATTTTATGGTGACCAGATTTTTAAAAGTTCCAAACCAGGACAATTGTGTAGCATGCATACCCACACATAAATACCATCCTCATTTTTTTAATGCCTCATTTAACTCTTCATCATCAGAGAGGGATCACAACACAGGAAAAAAACACTTTCATAAATAAACACATATGATTCCACACAGTGGAACAAATAAATGCTGGTACTCTTTGTTTTTGTGTGTGCATCTCATTCCTCCTCACAATGCTGTTTGAATTGAACACAAGTTGTTAACAAGTACAGCTCCCCTGTTGGGTTTTTTTGCGCACTGTTTTAAAATATTGTGGCAATGTGTTTTTCGGTGAAGAAATTTTTGCATCACTAAAAAACCTTATTAGATGGTCAGTCTGTTAAAACTGGGACATTTTGATATTCTTCAGTTATTTATTGGGACTTGTAGCCTGAAATCAAGTATGTTGCTTTCACTGGAAAGTCTGGTTGCCCTTGTAAATTGTAGGGTAAATGAAATAGTGAATCATTATAAACTGCAGGTAATGGATCTGTGAGGTTGGTTTAGTGTCAGGTTAATATTAAGTTAATGTTTATTTACTTTGCATAGAACAGCTTACACACCACAGCATGCTTCATGTCTAGATAACCTTTTGGTTTCTTTGCTTGCATTTTTCATTTCATTACAAATTAAAGCATTGGAAGAAGTGAAATTCTGATATACTGGTTCTCTTCTGTTTGTGCTCAAACATTAGAGAAGACTTCGTAAAGCAGAAACAGCTTGCTGATGTAGAGATTTCTGCATGCATCCAGCTGGACTTTCCAACAGAAGATTGCCTGCCAGTCAACCTGTGCGAGCAGCTTGTGACAGCGAGTAGCTTTTCTACCTGTGCCCGCTGCCTGCTGGTGTTTCATTAACTTGTATTGGGGATCTGTTTTAAATGAGTAGCAACTATTGGAGGTGAAAATATGCAAACTATTCAAGTCAAGGTAACATTGAATCAGTAAAGTAATTTGTAGTTATAACTTTGCAAAGCATGTTTATCTGTTTTAAAATAGGGAAGTTTGCATATACACTAATGCCTTTCAATGGTAGATTTTGGAATTTCAGGACTTTGTATAGCTTGATCTGTTCAAGATATCTCAACTAATATTGAACCCTTTTGACAAATATCCTTGAACAGTAAGTATGCTACATTTCAAACAAATTGTTTCACGGACAAATGGACGAACAAGATAGACGGACAGAGGGACGGACGTACGTACGGACGTGAGCTATTGCGATAGCTGCATCTCGCATTTTATGTGAATGCACCTAAAATGACACAAAAGCATGAAGCAAATGCTAAAGTCTCTTATCATAAGTCAAATCACATGTTTTAGATTTTGAAGGAAGTTGTTGTTTGTTATAGTATTTCTTGAGTTTCTGTAAAAAGCTACATTTCTGCCCTTGGGACAAATTTGTCTGTCTGTCTGTCTACAAATGGATATTGGACTTTGGTGGTGTCGCACATTCTCCGTTTGATTGAGATCATCCTGGCTGAGAGCAGAAGGATCAGTGATCCAAGTCAGAAGTTTTTCTTTTGTTTCTTTTTTGTAATACTTGTGTATGTTTGAGGGTGTTGTTGTTATTTGTTATAATATTTCTATATTCCTTAAGATTTCTTAAAAGATAAATTCCCCCCTTTGGGACAGGTAATATATTATCTGTCTAAAAGTTCTCATATTTCAAGTATAATTGTACAGTGTTCCTAAATTTGTAGTGGTCAGTGTTACTGCTGCACTCATTTGAACACAGAAAATGTTTTGTTTGTTGACTACCTTTAATTGCAAATCATTGGAACATAACATTTTATTAGTTATTTAAATTTTATAATTTTTTTCATTTTAATTTAAGAATAGTTTGATAAGTATAATTATGAAACACCACCAGTCATTAAGGTGATTATCTTATTGTTATTATTTTCATAGGTACTTGGAGTTGCGTCAGTTTGGCTCAGTTCCTCATGGAGGATTTGGAATGGGATTTGAGCGTTATCTTCAGTGCATTTTAGGAGTTGACAATATTAAAGATACAATTCCATTCCCAAGGTTTTCTTATTCATGCCTCTTGTAATTCTACATTACATGAACAGTACTTGCTTTAAGTCCAATTCTAAATAAAAATCATTCTTTCATATTATTTGCATGGTGTTTGTGTGCAGGTAAATTTATTTTGGATTTCTTTGCAATTAAAGAAACAAAGCAGCATATTCAAATTAAGTTTTTCATTTGCTGAAAGGTCTGCGGTGGGTTGGCACCCTGCCCGGGATTGGTTCCTGCCTTGTGCTCTGTGTTGGCTGGGATTGGCTCCAGCAGACCCCCGTGACCCTGTGTTTGGATTCAGTGGGTTGGACAATGGATGGATGGATTTGCTGAAAGGTATGATTACCTGGGTTACAAAAGAAACTTAAATAAATTATACCTTTGTCACTTAATAAAATAACAACACGCAGTGGTGTGCTGGAGAGGCGGCATTAAGAAGAAAGACGCCTCACGCCTGGACAAACTGGTGAGGAAGGCAGGCTCTATTGTTGGCATGGAGCTGGACAGTTTAACATCTGTGGCAGAGCGAAGGGCGCTCAGCAGGCTCCTATCAATTATGGAGAATCCACTGCATCCACTAAATAGTATCATCCCCAGACAGAAGAGCAGCTTCAGCGACAGACTGCTGTCACTGTCTTGCTCCACTGACAGATTGAGGAGATCGTTCCTCCCCCAAACTATGCGACTCTTCAGTTCCACCCGGGGGGTAAACGTTAACATTTAACATTATACAAAGTTATTGTCTGTTTTTCACCTGCATTATTATCAATCTTTAATTTAATATTATTTATTGTATCAGTATGCTGCTACTGGAGAATGTGAATTTCCCATTGGGATTAATAAAGTTATCTATCTATCTATCTATCTATCTATCTATCTATCTATCTATCTATCTATCTATCTATCTATCTATCTATCTAAATGTTACTTTCTCAACTACATAGAAATAATTGGTGCCAGCCTTAATTTCCTTATAAGGTGGTATAAATATAAAAATGAAAACCTACTTTTGCTGTGTTGCAGAAAGAATTTTCCTGTAGTATTTTGCTATTTTTGCAAACCCGAAGTTCGGCCAGTTCCCGAATTGGCTGGCCATTTTGCATTTTGGCCAAGAGGTGTGGCCAAAGGCTGAATTACTAGAAATGACCAGTGTATTGTCATTCATTCAGTCGAATCCACATAAAAGAAAGTGATAGGAGTGATCAATAAAAAATAATAAAGAGAAAAATAAAAGGTAGAAAAATAAAGTCATACACGGAGCTGCTGAAAAGGCTGCCACTCTCGGTGGCGCCTGAGTCATCAATAATACCCCGTGATCATCAGAGGTGACTGTGTGCAGAGGGTACAGACCTATAAATACCTGGGAGTGCAGCTGGATGATAAATTGGACTGGATTGCCAATACTGGTGCTTTGTGCAAGAGAGGACAGAGCCGGCTATACTTCCTTAGAAGGCTGGCATCCTTCAACATCTGCAATAAGATGCTGCAGATGTTCTATCAGACGGTTGTGGCGAGTGCCCTCTTCTACGCAGTGGTGTGCTGGGGAGGCAGCATAAAGAAGAAGGACACCTCACGCCTGGACAAACTGGTGAGGAAGGCAGGCTCTATTGTAGGCATGGAGCTCGACAGTTTCACATCTGTGACAGAGCAGCGGGCGCTCAGCAGGCTCCTATCAATTATGGAGAATCCACTGCATCCATTAAACAGTGTCATCTCCAGACAGAGGAGCAACCTCAGCGACAGACTTCTGTCACTGTCCTGCTCCACTGACAGACTGAGGAGATCGTTCCTCCCCCAAACTTTGCAATTCTTCAATTCCACCCTTGGGGGGCTAAACGTTAACATTATTCAAAGTTTTTGTCTGTTTTTACCTGCATTTTTATTACTCTTTAATATTGTTTTTTTGTATCAGTATGCTGCTGCTGGAGTATGTGAATTTCCCCTTGGGATTAATAAAGTACCTACCTACTTACCTACTTACTTGCAATAAAATAGGTCCCTGATGTTAAGTCACTATTTTAGGACTAAAATGATAACAGAAATGTGAAACCTACTTATATACCTAATCTTAATTATTGTGAAACAACCAAGTGACGTCCGCTTTCTGAACAATAGCCGCCAAGGCTACACTCCATGCAATTGCATTACTAAGTGCACAACAAATTACTGCTCATGCCTTTTTACTTCTGACTTTGGCCGATCGCCCCATGCCATTTCGCAAACTGGCTGGCCAAATCCTGAAATCAAGGAAAACATCGGACATTGGCCATTTCCCGATTTGGCTGGACACTTCCCGCTTTGGCCATAACATATATATTATTGAGCAGTTTTGTGTCTCTATTAAAATACTTAAATGCTTTTAAAATTAAATAAGTAAAAAGTCAGTCATGCTGGATTCCGCTGGAGCCTATCCCAGCTAGCATAGAGCACAAGGCAGGAGCAAACCCTGGACAGGGCACCAGTCCATCGCATGGTGAACACACACACACATCCTCCCCAAACACACTATGGCCAGTTTAAGATCACCATTTCACCTAACCTGCATGTCTTTGGACTGTGGAAGGGAAACTGGAGCACCCAGAGAAGACCCATGCAGACAAATGGAGAACATGCAAATTCCATGCAGCGAGGACCCAGGATGTGAACCCTAGTCTCCTTACTATGAGGAGCAGAGCTACCACTGCACTACCATGCCGTCCAAGTAAAAAATGTTTCCACTTTATGGCCAAAAATGGAAGGAAAATGTACAGTACTTTTAATAATGTAAGAGAAGGTATGAAAGAAGGTGTTTTAAAAGGGTTTCAGTTAAGCTCTGATGTCCTGATAGCCTGGTGTTACCAAATCAATTTCAGTGTGCAGTTTGATGTAAATTTTAAATATGTTTGTAGTTTGGTAAGTCTGCAAATTACACTACCTGAATTGACAGGGGAAAAAAACATTGGTTAGGACTGCCAGTGTGGTTAATGTTTTAGTAATAATTTAATTTGGTTTCAAAGTACTGTGTGTAGCTGTCAGACATTTTTAGCCTAAAACATAAGTGGTACAACAGGCATGTAGAAGTGTGACATAGGTACTGTACTTATAATATTTGCATTTTTGTATTACGTATTTAAGATTTTAATATTTATTTATGCAGATTCTAATACCAAACAGCACTGCTTTTAGAAATAAAATTATAGTATTAATATTTACTTTCTCGACGTCTAGTGTTACATAAAGACAACTACTTGTCACTGGGTGAGGTGAAGAATATTACTTTCCCGTAAGCATTAAGACAGGTGAACAAATATTCAAGGGCACCTTTTTAAATGTCAAGACAAAATAGCTGAAATAAAGTGCTGCATAAGTATTTAGTAAAATTGGCAGGAGTGGCAAATGATTATTAGGAGAAACTGGGACACATGCCAAACATTTTTCTGCAGTGCAGGCTGCTTGCAGTAGTCTTATACTTAACATGGAATTTTTTTTGACAAAAGTGGATTTTTTCACTGTTTATATTTATGTGGCATGGAAAATGACAACAACATGAGGCAATTCCTAATTCTGCTCGATGCATGTTATGTTTGACTCATTTGTAGGCTGTTTCTCAAAATGGAACAAGAAAATTCTTAGACATAAATGCCTAAATTAGTTTTCAAGACCCCTAATTAATGTTGTTTTCATATTTGTCAATATATTATGCACTAGACATGACAGTGTTACTGTCTTCTTTCTTTCTTTTATACAGTATATTAAAGTATTAGGATAGTGTGGCCCAGCAAAATCAGAGAATTGTGCCTTCAGTGGTTGAAAAGTAACCACTTATACCATAAAGTCTTGACTCTTCATTTTACATGTTTCTAATTTTCTTATTGAACTAAGAGAATGAAGGAAATTTATGAACTGAAACATTCAAAACTGTACTGCAAAATAATATACACTATATTAAAGCAAGAAGTAATCTAGGATGTACAAACATATTTTCAGTTTATTTTACTTTTGGCTATAGCTGCAAGTGTGAAAACAATTTTATTCTTCAGGCATTGTATTGTATCTTTGTATCATATTTGCTGTAGCTGCCCAGGAAAAATACAATTTTCATATAAAGTACATGATATTTGCCTTTTAAAATTGAATCATGTCCTCTGTATTTATTAAAAATGTTTAAATATTAGCTTATCAATTATCCAAGTAAGTCATAATAGCCATTTTGCACTGTCCTTGCATCACAACCTTCTGACTACATATATATGTAATGTACTGCATAATTTTTCAGCCTCACAGTTTTACCTAAGAAAATCCAAGTATTCTTGATACAAAAAAGACCTTTAGCCCCATCTGGGTTTCATCTAGTTAAAATGAAGCTAATTTTACTGATCTGCTAGCTTGTAGTAATTAAATTGCAACATAGCCGTGAGAGCCATGCTGCATCAATTAAATTAAACCTGATTACATCAGGCTATTTCAAAACAGACCACAGGTAATGTTTCGTAATTAGTGGTCACCTTCTGCTATAATTTTACTGGAAATTCATCTCTGTGTCTTTGAAAAACCTGTTTTTTTGGTGTCATAATTATTTGTATAATTGTATAGCAAGCTGTCTCATCCTTTCTATGAACGAATAAACATGGATATGTTTAGAGGGTGTGACCTTAAAAACACAAGTGCTTGTTTGTTGACATACTTTGTATACAATATATAATTTGTTCCCATGACTTTCCAGACACTAAGAGTGCAGTTTGTCTTATGTACATGTGCTTTACTATTATAAGCACATAAAGTAAATATTTTTTGCAGCATGGTTTTGGACTTTATTTATGATCTATAAAATGTATTGTATTAAAAATAAACCATGTACTTGAATTAAACAAAACATTTCATAAGCAAATGAATATTGTACCATTATCAGAATGCTGACTTTATTATCATATAAAGTATTATCGTATTATCAAAATAGGCTAGTGCATTTATAGTTATTTCCTGGTTTCTTAAATTTAGTTTATTTTTTTATTGTCTTCATTAATTCTGACAGCAAAATGCAACATAATCTAACTATTGACTTTCCAGGTAAGTATGGTTGACTAAAAGTTTTCATACATTTATTCTAAGAAATGCAAATTCACTTTGAATTTCAATTGTTTTCTTATGATTAAGAATTTGGCACAGGATGCAATGAATCTTATTTCATATTTTTTTTAATATGGACTGTATTTAAATATTTTGATTAAACTCTACAGTTGGGCAAGTTCGAATTGAAGATTTTACTCAGTAGCTGTGTCATGCTCCACCCAGTGCCTGATTTGGAATATTTATATGCTACATGTGGCATATAAGTAAATAGGCTGCATATATGTTTTGAATCAAGAACCTTCTTGCAATAGACAAAAATATGGTAGACCACCTACAACCAACAGTCTCTTCTTAATGTAACATTTTCATCAGAATTACTTTTGTATTTTACAGCATAAATATAATGCTTTACAAAATCTGTTTCATTGTTAAGTATTTTGGGGGAATTAAACTTGGATTACTGTACTTATATTGTGCCATGTAATTTGTTACAAAAAAATAAAATCATGTATGTTGATTCTACAGTTGGAGAGATAAGATTGTATACGTTATTTGTGCTTGTGTTTCATAACTATGCATTATCAAGCTGGTTGAGTCCAGTTCAGGGTTAGGCTTGATCCTATTACAGGTGTAAAGCCAGGTTGGCCACACATAAAAGTTTTTGTTTTAAAGAAAAATGTATGTATCTGTTCAGTTTTAGCATTTGGTGTAGAATTTAAGAAAGTAAAGTAGTGAAATATCTGAGCAGCTTCTTGGAGTATCGAAGCAAAGAGCATCATAAATCAGTGGTAGAGTTTAGAAGCTGTTTGGATATCCAGCTTGAAGCAAATGTACATTATGCTTGGAGCACTGGATTTGCTCAAGTGTACCCAGTGATGGACTGACACCCCACCTAAGGCCTGTTTCTGTCTTTTGCCTGATTACAGTTTATCTTTCACATAGTATTGGCTCAGAACACTGTAACAAGTTCACAGGTAAAAATAGAATTACAAACTTAGTTTAAACATACAGTACACTAAACAAAGAAATGGCAAACTACTTAACATAAAAATATCCTAATAAAATGTTTCCAATAATTTTTAGTTGTATAATATTTGTTTCAAGTCAAGATTCTGTTAGCAGCATCCCTAGCTTATAATAATGTAACAAACTTTAAATTCAACCCTATTATTTATAACGTTCTTAAAATATTTTGTTATTGATCTATAAGACGTACTTAAAACATTTTTGAGTCTTACCTGTAAGGATTATCTAAACAAGTATTATTTTTCAGCAAAGTCCATATGAAAATCTCTATATTATATAAAAAATCTTGGGATGAGACAAGACATTTTCAGAGAGAGAATTTCACGTCTCGAGAGACGAGACTTTGTGCCAAGAGATGAATTGAAAACCGAACAGGTCCAAGTGGGGGCAGAAATAAAAAACAAACAGTAGAAGAAAAAAGACAAAGAGTAGAAGACAAAGTAAGAACATCGTAAAGAGGTTCAAAAACGTTGGCGCGATACACATGCAGAGCAGGTTAGAGATTATGAAAGTGCTAAAATTCGAAAGTATCAAAAAACTGATAGCAAAGAACGCATTAGCGCTATCAAATGGAAATTATTACTTTGTGAAATAACAGAACAGCGAAAGGAGATTGAATATATGGACATTGGTGATATGACAGAGCTACTACAAGTTTAATTTCAAAGAAACCACAATTTGGTCAGGTTTATATTTATGATCTAGGAAAAGCGATGCAACATAGAATCGAAAGAGTTAAACAATCGGACGTATTAGAAATTCTACAGCCAATAATGGATACAAATCCATACGTCCAAAAGTATCTCACTTTATACACGAAATTTAACTGAAAAACACGGACAAAGAAGCTTTCTTGGATTTCTATATGAATTCGAAAGATCACGCTTGCATATTGTTGTGATGTGAAATTTTGCATACAAGTTGATAAATATTTTGTATGTCTTTATTTGTAAGTTAGGAAAAAAAATGTAATATGAGATAGATAGATAGATAGATACTTTATTAATCTCAAGTGGAAATTCACATACTCCAGCAGCAGCATACTCATAAAGAAACAATATTAAATTAAAGAGTGATAAAAAATGCAGGTAAAACAGACAATAACTTTGTACAATGTTAACATTTACACCCCAACCGGGTGGAAATGAAGAGTCGCATAGTGTGGGGGAGGAACGATCTCCTCAGTCTGTCAGTGGAGCAGGACATTGACAGCAGTCTGTCGCTGAAGCTGCTCCTCTGTCTGGAGATGACACTGTTTAGTGGATTCTCCATGATTGACAGGAGCCTGCTGAGCGCCCATCGCTCTGCCACAGATGTCAAACTGTCCAGCTCCATGCCTACAATAGAGCCTGCCTTCCTCACCAGTTTGTCCAAGCATTAGGCGTCCTTCTTCTTTATGCTGCCTCCCCAACACACCACTGCGTAGAAGAGGGCACTCGCCACAACCGTCTGATAGTACATCTGCAGCATCTTATTGCAGATGTTGAAGGACACCAGCCTTCTAAGGAAGTATAGTCGGCTCTGTCCTCTCTTGCACAGAGCATCAGTATTGGCAGTCCAGTCCAATTTATCATCCAGCTGCACCCTCTGCACACAGTCACCTCTGATGATCACGGGGTCCAGAAGGGGACTGGGTCTCCTAAAATCCACCACCAGCTCCTTGGTTTTGCTGGTGTTCAGGTGTAGGTGGTTTGAGTTGCACCATTTAACAAAGTCCTTGATTAGGTTCCTATACTCCTCCTGCCCACTCCTGATGCAGCCCACGATAGCAGTGTCGTCAGCGAACTTTTGCACGTGGCAGGACTCCGAGTTGTATTGGAAGTCCGATGTATATAAGCTGACAGGACCGGAGAAAGTACAGTCCCCTGCGGCGCTCCTGTGTTGCTGACCGCAATGTCAGACCTGCAGTTCCCGAGACGCACATACTAAGGTCTGTCTGTAAGATAGTCCACGATCCATGCCACCAGGTATGAATCTACTCCCATCTCTGTAAGCTTGTCCCTAAGGAGCAGAGGTTGGATGGTGTTGAAGGCGCTAGAGAAGTCCAGAAACATAACTCTTACAGCACCACTGCCTCTGTCCAAGTGGGAGAGGGATCGGTGTAGCATGTACATGATGGCATCCTCTGCTCCCATCTTCTCCTGGTATGCGAACTGCAGAGGATCGAGGGCGTGGCAGACCTGTGGCCTCAGGTGGTGAAGCAGCAGCTGCTCCGTGGTCTTCATCACATGTGATGTCACAGCGACAGGCCAGAAGTCATTCAGCTCACTGTGACGTGATACCTTTGGGACTGGGGTGATGCAAGATGTTTTCCAAAGCCTCGGGACTCTCCGCTGTTCCAGGCTCAGGTTGAAGATGCTCTGTAGAGGACTCCCCAGCTCCAACGCACAGGCCTTCAGCAGTCGTGGCGATACTCCATCTGGACCCACTGCTTTGCTGGTACGAAGTCTCCTCAGCTCTCTGCTTACCTGGGCTGCTGTAATTATGGGTGGGAGGAAACTCCTATGCTGGTGTCGGCAGAAGGATGGGTGGAGGGTGCAGTACTCTGAGGTGAGAGTGGGTTAGGGTGGTCAAACCTGTTAAAGAAGTTGTTCATCTGGTTTGCTCTCTCCACGTCTCTCTCGATGGTGGCACCCCGCTTCGAGCTGCAGCCAGTGATGATCTTCATCCCATTCCACACTTCCTTCATGCTGTTATTCTGTAGCTTCTACTCCAGCTTTCTCCTGTACTGCTCCTTCGCCGCCAAGAGCTGGACTCGGACTTCCTTCTGCACGCGCTTGAGCTCGTGCTGATCACCGCCTTTAAAAGCCCTTTTCTTCTGGTTCAAAAGGCCCTTGATGTCACTTGTAATCCATGGCTTGTTGTTAGCATAGCAGCGTACTGTTCTTACTGGAACTACAATGTCCATACTGAAGTTGATGTAGTCAGTAGTGCAGTCAACAACCTCCTCAATGTTCACACTATATGATCCCTGTAGGATATCCCAGTCTGTAGTTCCAAAGCAGTCTCTCAGAGCCTGCTCTGCCTCAGGGGACCACTTCTTGAATGAGTGTGTGGTTGTAGGTAATTCCCTCACCCTTGGTTTGTAGTGAGGCTGAAGCAGAACCAGGTTATGATCTGCTTTCCCAAGCGCAGGCAGCGGGGTGGCGCTGTATGCATCTTTAATGTTTGCATACAGTAGGTCAATAGTCCTATTTCCCCGGGTGTTACAATCCACATACTGGGAGAAAGCAGGTAATGTTTTGTCCAGCATCACATGGTTAAAGTCTCCAGCGATTAGCACAGGTGCCTAGTGTTACATTATAGATAATAACAGCTTAGTGTTACATTATAGATAATAACAGCAATGGTTTGATGGTTTAAGAACCCCTTCCCCCCTTTTGGGTAATTTTACGACAGGGTTGGGGGAAGTGCCTCAAACAAGTTTGGTAAGTGTTTCTCTGCTAAAGTCACTCAGTCAACCCCCACAGGAAAGCCAGGCTGATTAACTGCCAAGCTTTACCTTAACATATGGTTTGGAGGGCAGGTGTGAAGGTGTTCTATTCCCCCACTGGTCTGAAGTATGGCTGTTTGGAACAGGCTTGTATCAAAAGCCTTCAAGTACCACAACGCCCTATTGGCTCTAGGGGTTGGACAGAAAACCTATACATTTGCTTGCTTTACCTCAACCTCTCTCTCTCTTACCAAACTGATGAAAGACCATCACACACCATGAACTGAAAAGGACAACACAATGAAGAGCACAGCTCGGCAGCCATGTTGAGACAGGCAAGCGGCCTGTTCTGAAGAAAGCTGACCACAAATGATGCCTTAACTAGAGACATTTTAAGTAACCAACAAGTCTGTGTGCCGCCTAAAACTACACATCACCATTTATCAGGTTGTGTGGTTGCTAACATTCAAATGTACTTTGCATATTGTTATTATTTATGAATATTATCAGTAATACATTATTTAAATTGTAACTTAACTCCTGCTTGTCTTTTACTACACCTAATTGCCTGAGGTTATACATGTAGAAGGGAAGGTGGGGAGAAGTTATATGGTACAATACCTTATAAACAGTGGTAAGTCTGGGAGATTTGAGGCGTTCTGACAAAGGCTATATATTAATAAAACAAAATGGGAAAGTAGATTAATATATTACTATACCAAGACAAAACATATATATAATAAGCCAACATGTGACGAATCATCAGCGGTAATAGTTTCGAAAGACGGAGATATCAAAGACAGAGTTGATATTCGTGTTTATCCAAAAGCACAGCACAATTCATCGCAAGCGGCAGATCTGGGAAATGACTAGTGTGTAGGGCCTGCACAGGGGTTGGCGAGCATTATAATGTTCACAAATAGGTAGGGAGTGGCATATTGGCATTCTTTAACTTCACACCCACAGCTTCACTGAAGATCCCCTGCAACCTGTGTAGTGTATGAGCAACATAATTGTCTTGAGGTAGAAGAGGAATGGATTGCAGCTTTCATCAACACTTTTCAATGATTTTCTCTTCAGAAGATGGCCTGTCACAACAGAATTTTGCTGCCCACCTCATGACTGTTGAATACAGTATAAATTTGTCTGGTCCACTTAAGCGTTGACTGGCACAGAATAAATCTTTGAAGGAGTATTCTTCTCCAACATTGGAAAATACATGATAGTTTGCCAATTGTCATTCTCCTTTTTATATGTGTGAGATCAAAGTGTTCTAGATGACTTCACATGGGATACAACATCCTATTAACTTTACTAACTTTTACACAGTGTTTGGTTGTAAACAGTGACGAGTCAATTAAAACTCTAATGCCTATAATATAAGGTGCATGTGCAAATATCAAACTCCCATTGTGTAGTAATATCTTTTTCCATCTTATTTATAAAACCATACAAGTTTGCATAAAGGTATGATAGGTTTAAGGTACATGTAGAAGTTTTTTTTTTTTTTTTTTTGCTCTAACTGTGGGGCTACTGTGTCCGAGTCTCTTTCAAAGAGGCATAATAATTGTATGTCATCTGAACTATGTTGTTCTCCAAAATTAAGTTTCTTACAATATCTACAAATTTTGATAAAGTATTGCAGTCTAATTGTTTTACAATTCTTGCTTTAAATTGTAATTGTATTTTTGAGGACTGGAACAAATCAAATGTGATTAAGTAGTAATCAGAGGTAATTTTAAAAGTTACATACAATGTATGATTGTGATAAGAAGTTGAACCTTGTATTAAATCATTAGTAATTTTGTCCAGTGCTGCTAGGATCTCAATTTACTTATTTTTTATATCTGTATTACTGCATATTGTCAGATAATGATAGTGTCAGAAGAGGTCATATATCTTTTGTCAACTGATACAATAGGACCAGGATAAACCATTCTTTGATTTTTGTGACATTGTTGTATCATTAATAACAGAGCGACAGATATTTTTATTCACATTAGTTAATGTTAAGTAATGTTGGAGAAGTCTGCACGCAGTAATCAAAATTCCATTACAGCTCTACCAATATATTCATGTGAAAAATTCTCCTGGATGCTTTACAGATATATATTTCTGGTGTTTGCATATATTTTTACATCTGAAGGATCTTTGACTTGCCCACAGTTGCATAGTGAATTGGTGCTGAAGACTGAGGAAGGCTACTTGGTAATTTGGAGTCCAAATGTTTTGTTAGCAGGCCACAATACACAGACATCAGAGCCTCTGCTTCAGGAACTTGACTGACTGTTTTCAAAAACCACCATTCCTTTCTCTGTATTATAGGTGTATCCTGATTTCTGTCAAATATACAACCCACTTATAGTGCCTACAAATATGTGTTTCTCTACTCAACTTGAATATGTCAAACATAACATTCCCCACTTTTGGCTAAATGTGTAAGCCAGTTTTCATTAACCCTTGTGTTTATACCATTTTCAAATAAGCTGTAGGTATCTTCATGTAAATATTCTTAAATGATAACTTTTGCTTGTCCCTTTGTTCCATTCAGCAGTAAACAGACCTGGATGCTTAAATTAGAATTTCCTCAGCTTCTGTTGCATTATTAGGTAGTATTGAGATGGCCCGCCAGTTTTGTTGATATTATACAACACCTTATGACAGTGGATATTAACTTCAGTAAATAAAATGAAGAGTGAGTGGTCTTTCTGTATTATAGCCTTAAAGATGCTTTATGAAGGAGTATGAAAATAAATGAAATAATGAAACAAGAACATAAAGAAATGTGTAAAAAAAATTAATAAAACATTCAGTTATTTATGCTCATGTTATCATTTTGTTTGTATTTATTGTCACATTTCAAAATATATTTATTCATTTGCACTTTTATTGAATTTTGTGTGAGATATGCCTCCATACTATTACTGGAGCTATTTGAAATAAACTTATTATATTGCACTTGCAATTGTGCCACTATAATTTTAATCTTCTTTAAAGAATATAATAATTTGTGAAAGTGGAAAATGTTAAAGGTTCTGTATTAAGTAAATCTTGACTGATTTGTTCTTTTAGTAATGTGGCTTTAATTTTATCCATCATCTAAGTTGGTCAGTTTGATACTGTATTATGATATCATATGTGAAGGAAGTTGATGGTTCATTATGTCAGCGGCAATATATAAAATAAAGACTGACAGTTTGAAAAATAAATAAATAAATAAATGTAAGAAAACTCATCTTCTACTGGGAATAAGTCACACCTACATAGCTGGCGATGGGCTGAATCCTGCTTCACGCCCACACTTAATGAGATTTCAAGCAAACGGTTACCGTAACTTTAGCAATACTGTTCGATGCATTGTCCAGTAGGCGGTGCAGTTTGGCACGAATTAATTTTCATTCAGCAAAATTGATTTTGGGGAAGACTCATATTTTGGGTGTAACGCACGGTTTACAATTACCTTATATTTTTCAGTTTAAATAGATACCGAAAAAAAATCACCTTGTGTTTATAATGTAGTGTTGCGCATCAAAGAACTGGATTCGTAATCCCAGCACAGGCTATTCTTTTCTGAGATAATCAATTTTAACATATTTCTGATTGTTATATTTTGAGAAAAAATACAGTTAAATTATGCGATACTGCTAAAATCGCATATGCCATCAGCGCCGTAGGATTTATAACAATAGTTTAATTGCTCAGCTTAACTAAATTTCAGAGAGAATAAAACCAAATCGTTCAGCATCCGACCTCGATGACAAAGTTGATTATGGCTTCCCGTGATAAATCACTACAGCTTTGTCACCCATGCTCGACGGCCAGGTGTTCTTCGCTATCCACACGGACAGCGCATTTCTGTCCTTTTTGACAGAGCGTGCAACTTGAGTCCGGGCGTCGAGCTCGGCAAACATTTAATAGAAAGCTCCCCGAGAAGGCGCCGGCCCCTTGTCTGTGCACTAAACCCACCCTTTGTTACGAGTGGGCGTGGTGTCTCTAACAAACAGCTGGGTCCCTTCTCACCACAACGCGGTGTCATTGCGTGTTTCGCGCGGCACCAACTGTCAGCTCGCTGCCGCTCTCCGAGGGGCCACAACCGCGCTCGGACCGGGCCACCTGCCCTGCGGGACACTTGGCTTTTGACGCCCTGCCTTTTATTGTCGTCTTCGGGAACCGGTTTGAGCAGAAAGGATTGGTCACTGACAGGACTGCTCTTCTCAGTTTTCCATCCAAGCATGAAGTAAAGTCAAGTTAAATGTTCAGAAAAAGGAAGGGTGGCTGTAAATTGCTTTGAATGTTGTAGCCGAAATTCGAGGAAATTATTGATACTGGGAAAAGTGCAGTGAAGATGAGTGGAGGAGAAATCATTCATGAAGGGTGGCTGAGAAAGTCTCCGCCGGAGAAAAAATTGAGACGCTACGTAAGTAAACACTTTTGTCGATTTTCTGCGTGCTTGTAGATAATACTTTTAAAAGATGCTAAAGAGGCATCTATGGGGGCGAGCAAAGAGGACTGGACGTGTTGCGCATGTTACTGGCTCAGCTGGTCCGAAAAGCTGCATTTCAGGGAAGAACCTGATAGCAGAGTACTAATTAGTCAAATTGTTGTGGTCCTTGAGAGGACATTTTATCATAACCCCCTAAAGAATGTTTCGACTTCATTGTCCGGCCACTCCTGGTTATCGTTCATTTTGCGAGTGCACTGGTAGTGTGTGCTTATTGTGTGATGTGGTCTGCATTGAATCGCACCTGTATATAATACAGTAGGGTTAGATCAGATGGGAGGAGATTGGGAATTCGCTGACCCGTGATTGTCCTTGTGCATATGTCATGCCGTTTGAACATGGATGTGTAAGTCGCTGACGTATAGAGTTAATAACGTGCAAAACTCTGAATAAATGCCTTTATTTACTGTATATACTATTGTGTTATTTTATATGTATTTGTATATATTGGTGTTTGTGAATGTACTGTAGTTATGTGTAAGTGCTTACACAATGTGCAGTAATATTTTGATGTTTTATCCATATATATATATATATATATATATATATATATAAAAAATATACACACTACTTTGAACATGCATTTCTTGTGTTAATGGGTCTCTTCATATAAAATGTATTTCTCTTTATGTACATTGTGTGTGGTACATGTATACATAATCTTAAATTTATGTGTACAGTATGTGGATATGCTTGAGTGTATCCTGTGATGGACTGGCACCCATCTAAGGCCTGTTTCTGCCTTTTTGCCGGATCACAATTTATTTTTCACATAGTGTTGACTCTTAATGCAGTAACATGTTCACAGGTAAAATACAATTACAAACTGTACAAATTACGAAAGGCACACACTTAAAAATATTTAAACACACACACTAAACAAAAAAGATTCAAACTAATTAACATAAAAGCCTCCTAATGATATATGTCCATTAATGTTATCATTGAGATATAGCCAGTCGACAGTTTAGGAGAGGAAAACAAAAACCCCACTCGGCAGCATCCCTGGAGAAAATCAGCATCTGGAGGGTCCATGGCCAGTTGTAATACAAAGTCTGACACAGTCAAACACCAGGCACCACAGCAGGATACCAAAAAGAGGAAGAGCCAATAATTCTAATAATTATTGTATACATATGACTTAAGAATCAGAGAGGAAAGAAGTTCTTAAGTAGCTCCAGTAAACAAACCGTATGCTAGACTAACTGATGTGGGATCAGTGAATATGTCCAAGGGCAAATGCACAAATTATTATTATTTGTTGAACAAATTTGTACAAGTTGACTTACAACATTTGATATACAACTGGTTACATTTCTTTTAGTTTTTCCAGTTGGAGCACAGGCAGGTGAAGTGCCTTGCTCACTGTCACACAGTTTTAGTAAAGGAATATGAACCCACATCAATTATGTAGTTGTTTCCCGTGAGCATGGGAAAAGTGCTATATAAATAAAATAATAATTATTATTATTGTTTGTTTATGCAGTATACCTGTACATGTGTTCATATGTATGCATGTGTAACTGTGTATATGTATGCTCAAAAGTTTATGTAAGTAAACATTTTCTTATGCGTAGATATGTGTGTATCAAACTGAGTTTATACTACATGTACAGAAATAAACATGTTTCTCTAAATATTTATACACGTGTAAGTATCTTCTAATAGTTATATATTTCTGTCTGTATATGAATGCTTATTTTGCTTTAGTATATGAAATACATTCATTCTTACAACTTTTTGATTATGTACTCTAGATGCTGAAAGTGTCCAAGTATTTTTAAATATCGTCTTACAATATATGAAATTTTGCATATTTCAGTTTCAGCATACAGTATGTGTATGTTTTATATATTATGTTAGAGACTAGCTGTGTGTAATGTAGGAATGTCTTTTTTTAATGTGCTCTAAAATATATGAAAATCAGTTCTAGGTTAGTTCTGTCTCAGATTCTTTCTCAGAAAAGTAAGAATCAGGAAAGTTTTCAAACTAAGGTTGCATTTACCTTTGCTTACCATTCTTACCTCTTTTAAGGCTCATTCATTGTGGTTGTGCACTTTTTCATTTGTAGAACTTCTTTACCATGTTATTGGGAGAAAAGTGCTGGCTGGTGACAGGATGGTGCTGCCTTGGGCTCACCCACCACCTGTGTTGAAGGATTGTGTGAGTGTGTGTGCCGGCATTACTGGCAGAATTTTAGATGTTAATGACTTTTGTGCTTTTTCTCTTTTACTTGTCATCACTTTTTTAGTGATTTCTGCAGGTGGCATCTCTCTCTTGGCCCCAAGACTATATGAAGTTTTGCTGCTTGATATTTACTAAAGAGAGCCAAGTCTTTGTTTTGTGTGGCTTCTGCATTTAAGACTTTCTTCATGCCCTGCTTCATTATGTAACACCTTGTGATGTTGCAAGTGTAACAGGGAAGTCAATCCCTCTTGTCTACTGTTGCTGTCTTTGATTTGCTCTCAGTCTCCAGTCTCTGCTTTCAAATGTTGCTGTCTGAAATTGATTCTGGACTGATCTTGGGCCTCTTCATTGCTGTTTCTTTTTTTTTTTTTTTTTTTTTTGGTTGTTGGATGACAGTTTGGTCGGACATCCTGCCTGGATGCTTTGCTTTCAACTAATGCCAGTATTTAAGACATTGTAGTCTATTGAAATCGCACATCTGCTGAAGTATGAGTGTCCTGATAGCACTTGCTGTGCTTTAAAGCAAAGCTTGAAGTTTTCCTGAAGCCCTTAATGGTCAGTGGGATTAGGCTTATGGAACCATTTTGAAAGGTTTATTGTGTGGTTAATAACAACTGCACAAGGCCTCTTGTTTAAAAAGTAGATTTGCACTTCATGGCATTTACATTTACTTATTTGACTGATGCATTTATTCATGGTGACTTATAACATTTATGATACAATTGGTTACATTTCTATTTTGGTTTTCCAATTGGAACACAGGCATGGTCACACTGTGTCAGTAACAGGATTTGAACACCCAACCTCAGGGTTTAAAGTCCAAATCCTTAACCATTATACTCCCATTCCAACATATCTGGTTCGTATGTGTGTGATATGGAAAGATAAAGTTGTATATGGAGAAGACATACATACACTGGGGAAAACATGACACATTGATACTAAAGACCATACCGTGTAGCCTAGCTGTACTTGAGACCATAAGATCATAAACGTTCAATCCCACTTCTGATTGTGCAATGTAAAATGGTTGCACTCTAATTGTAGAATTAGGTATGTCTGTCTTTGGAGCACTGTGGGATTGTCCATTCATCTATCTATCCATTTTCTAAATTTTGTAAATGTTTTAAACATACAGTCATGTAGGGTTGGCACAAGGCAGTAAGAAATTCTGAACGTAGATGGGGAGTGGATCCATTGCAGAGCACACTCACTGGGCCAGCTTTGGGCAAATGCACATATTATTCAGATGTAGGAAAAGTGCACAAGAAGCTAGAGATGAAACCCACCCAGGTGTAGGGAGAAAATGCAGACTTCCCACAGGCCAGGATTTGATCTGGACTGTGGAGCTGTGAGATAGCAGCTCAAACTGGTGCGCCATCATACCACCCACTTTGAGTGTGTGTTCATTATACAGTGAAAGGCATTACTTGTATTAAGATTACTTTCTTGTTACCTGAAATTCTTCCTTATTCAGATTGCTTCACTTGGGGAGGAATGGGTGGTGCAGTGGCTAGCTCTGCTGCATCACAGCATCCAGAGTCTTGAGTTCAAATTAGGTCTTGACACTGTTCATTTGGACTTTGCATATTTTCCTCTTATTTGTGTGGTACCTCCTTTAGGCAGTCAAGGTTTCTTATTACAGACTTGTGTGTCACTCTGAATTAGTTATTTGTGAGTTTGGGTATACATGTCTTTTTGATGGACTTGTGCCACATTCACTGTTGGTTCTGCCTTGTGGCTGATGCTGTCAGGAGAAGTTCCACTTTCCTATGACCCTGATTTGGACTAAGAAAAGCCATCACAGCAGCCAAGAGGCACTACAGAGAGAAGCTGGAGGGCTTCTATTCTACTGCTGACTCTGGATGTATGTGGCAGGGCCTACAGCACATCACAGCTTACAGGACCACCACCAGCACAATCGGCTCCACTGACAGTCTGCTGGATGATCTTAACACTTTTGTACACCTCTTTGAGACATACAGCACTGAGTGGAGACACACACACATGGACCACACAACCCCCCTCCCCTCCCCCAATGGTCTCTTCAGGTCAGGTACACAATGCACTAAGGAAGATCAACCCCCGTAAGGCAGCTGGACCAGAGAACATCCCTGGGAGGGCTCTCAAAGCATGTGCCAACGAGCTGGCTGATGTTTTCTGCTTCATCTTCAACCCTCTTCATCTTCATCCCTCAGTCAGCGCATCGTTCCATCCTGCTTTAAGACTACAATCATCGTCCCCCTTGCTAAAAAAAAAAAAAGCCCACCCACCTGCCTGAATGATTACAGGCCGGTAGCACTCACTCCAATCATCATGAAGTGTTTTGAGAGAGTGGTGCTGGCCCACATTCAGAACAGCATACCGGACACTCTGGACCCCCTGCAGTATGTCTACCGGCCCAACAGGTCCACCTCAGATGCCATCGCGGCTGTACTACATCATTCCCTCTTCCATCTGGAGAACAAAGACTCCTACATCAGGATGCTTGGTGGATTTCAGCCACCATTATCACAAACACAGGCACCCCACAGGGATGCATCCTCAGCCCCATCCTCTACACCCTGTTCACCCACGACTGTGTCGCCTCCCACAAAGATAACATCATCCTAAAGTTCGCAGATGACACTGCAGTGATTGGATGCATCACTGGCGGGGATGAGGCAGTTTACAGGAGGGAGGTGGACAGTCTGGCGTCATGGTGTGAGGATAACAACCTCACCCTCAACACAGACAAGACGAAGGAGATGATAGTGGACATGAGGAAGGAGAGGAGACCTCACCAGCCACTGTTCATCCAAGGGCTTGAAGTGGAGAGGGTGAGCAGCATTAAATACCTGGGGCGTCTACATCAGTGAGGACCTCACTTGGACACTTAACATCACACAGCTGGTCAAGAGGGCTCAATAGTGGCTGTACTTTCTGAGGAGGCTGAGGAAGTTTGGTATGTCGACTAAGATCCTCGGCAACTTTTACAGCTGCATTTTTGAGAGCATCTTGATCAGCTGCATCGTGTACCGTGTGGTACAGCAACACTACTGCTATGGAGCGCAAACACCTGCAGAGAGTGGTAAAGACTGCTGAGAAGATCACCAAGATCCCATTGCCCTCTCTGCAGAGCATCTACAACTGCAGAGTCTGCAGGAGAACTGCCTCGATCCTCAGGACATACCCACCCCAAGCATGAACTATTCACACTTGTGCCTTCAGGCAGGAGGTATAGAAGCTTGAAATGCAGGACTTATAGGCTAAAGAACTCTTTCTTTCCCAAGGTCATTAGACTCCTAAATAAGTGACTGGAGTTTATAACCATGGTTCATCTCATTCTGTCTACCTCACACAACTGTATTTGACTTGTCCATCACACACCTACCTGCACATTACACTTTATATTTCTATTCTGTATTTATACTTATGCTGCCTCTGTTACTTATTATCTATCTGCTACTTATTTATGTTTATCTTTATATGTTGGTTTTGTCATTTGGTGTGGACAGCAAAGAGAGACATGACAATAAACTTTGAACTTGAACTTGAACCATTTGATATGGTATGTTTATGTTTTTAAAGTTTGCAAATCACATGTTACATATAATTTATAACATGACCTTTCATTGTATAATGTATATCTATATCTTTATTTGGTTGAAAATAAAGGTGACCTCAATATTTTGTCTTTCTTTGTTGATTTTTTTTCTTTCCCTACACTTGAACTGGAATGTCTGCAGTCACTAGTAATCAAAGATAACTTTGCAAATGCATTATTATTTTTAGAATAACAATGCAGTATAAAACGAAATTCTGTCTTTTCATAACTAACAACCTTAGTCCCACAAACATATTTCATTCTATATAGCATAAGAAAAGCGCTATATAAATGTAATGAATTATTATTATTATTATTATTATTTGTCTATAACAAAAAACATTATAAGGCCCAGAGTTTCTGTATGCTATAGTTGTTTACATTATAGTTCAAGTAAAGGCAAGTGAAGTGATTCACTCAGGATCACCTAGTCAGGGGTGGGGAAATGAAAGGACACCCTTGTTGTTTACTGTCCAGCTATATAGCCACCAAGGAACACTGTCTGTCAGTGTTAATTACTAATTGTGTTCAGTGCTGCTTTGATAGCCAGTTCCTTATCTGTGTGTTTTGTCCACACCCTGTTTGATCCCTGTTGTCCTGTCACTACAGACAATAGGCTGAAGATTACTAAGAGCAGCAGTCTGCTGTTTGATCCTTTTGATTGCCAAAATCAAATCCCATATGTCAATGTCAGTGTAAGGTCAAGTCTTTAAAGTCTTAGCAACACAAATCGACAAGGAAGTTGTTTATCAGATACCTGGATAACTTTATTACTGTATGCTGCATTTTTCTGTATAGGTTTAGGGAATGTAGTACTAGGGTGTTGTACCATGTTAGCCATTATACGTAGATGTGATGAGAAGTTAAGCAAAAAAAAAAAAAAAATTACAGGAGTATAATTTTGACAAAATTTTGTCTGTTCTTTCTTATTTAAGCAATATTTGAATATTTTCTGTATGGTAAATATTGGGAGTTGTTGATCTTCTGCACTTTCCTCCAAATTCATTTGTTAATGGCATACGTTAAGCAGGACTGGGCTGGGGGTAAACAATAATCTATTTTACTTAATGGCTTAATTAGGTTTGCTTGGGGTACAATGAGGAGCTTTCACCTTGTACTCAGCTGACTCGTCATATGACAAAATGAAGTCAGGTTATTTAAATTGCATCGTATAAAGTCAGTGATCTTGTTGGTATCCTTATTCATCACAACTTTCAGTCTAATGTAATGAATAGCATTATGGGTTAAATTTATAGGCTAGAGGTCTGTTACAAACATAGTCCCCATGTCCCTCCAGGGAGTCGGGTGTAGAGGACAGCTATTAGTTTGAGGATACCAAAATAGTTCAATTATCCTTCTGGATGTTGAAGCTCATTTGCAAATGAATATTGTGTGTGTGTGAGTGAGTGGATGTTTTTATTCCATTTCCTTAAGTATTTTTGGGTGATCTGATGTACCAATTCATCTTCAAAAATATATTTGAGTTGTTTTGTTTTAAATCAGAAATATACCAGGATAATATGAAAAGAAAGATTTATTCTTTTTTTCAAGATTGTTTTTGTTATTAATAAATAAAAATAATTTCAACAGTTTTAAGAAATTCTTTTTATATAGAGGAGAGTGAGCAAGTTACTCTTGATTTTTGAAACAACGCTGAGCTGGTTTTTCTAAAATTCCTACTTCTTGATTGCATGTACTTGTAAATTTCAAAGGATGCTTTGTGGACTATTATTAGTGTTCTGCTGGTTTTGACTGACTGCAAACAAGGAAGTCACTAAGCAAAGACAAAGTTATTAGTAGTAGCTTTTTATGTTACAGAAGCTGCTTTAAATTTGGAAAGTGAGTATTACAGCCCTACTTTGGAGAGAACTTTTTGAATTGTATTATTTTGCTCAAAATACTGTGCTTTAATTTGAAATTTAGGCACGTTGGCATTTCTTTCAAAATTTTGTTCTTCCTCTATAGACAACTTTGATTAAGAAATAATATCATACCATCTCTTTTCTTTCTGAACTCATCTTTTCCTTTATGAGTATGTGAGAAGCTGGAGCTTATCCCACCATCAACGTGTGCAAGGCAGTAATCAACTCTGGAAAGATGCCAATGTGTCACAAATCATACTCGCACACAGTTGACCAGGTTAGAGTTTTCGGTTAACCTAACTCATTTGTTTTTTTGGAAGTGAAAGAAACCTGGAGCAGACAGGGAAAATTGATCCTGGCAAGGGGGATTGTGTATCAACTCAAACTCAGTGACTCACGTTCCCTATAGCAGTAAGACAGCAGCACTAGCCACTGTATAGCTGTGTTTCCCTTATTAATACTTTGGCACATAATACATTTTGTTGTATATGTAGGTAGAAAATTAATATATTTTATGGTATGCAGTCAGATATACTGTGGCAAGTGAAAAAATGGTTGGCACTACTGCTGAGATGATCGTGGTACTGATAACTTAAAATATGCAAAGTATTCCTGCTTCTTTCATATTTCACTGCCATTAAACCTAGATTATTTGCTGATAAAATATATAGTAATTTTCAGACTGGAAATTACAAATAATGTTTTTTGGGAATGGGGCATTCAAATATAGTTTAGTTTTTTATCCATGGCATATACATCAGTTCATTTTCAGTATTCTTCATACTGTACATTATATTGCAACTTTTGTTGTTGCTTTTTTAGTGAACTTTTTGTTTGTATGTCTAGTTTTTCAGATGGATAATAACAAATACACTATCATCCATTAATTCCATATTTATTTTATAAAGCAAATTTCATCTCAAAATCTATTTACAGAAGAATATAAGTGGACTAGCCTGCCGCCTCAGTTTTTCACTTTTCGGGGTGTCTTTGAATTCAGCCCACTGTAGGTTAGTAATTTTCATTTCCATCAAATGATGTGGCATCCTTTCGTTCCAAGCTCATTACCCAGTCCATATCAGTATAGATATCTAGCCTGATTTTTTTTCCCCATTGAGAGCTGATGTGTTTTCAAAGTGTTCCTTTAATTGTTTTGAGCAGTGTGTGTGTATATAATTTTTTATATATATAATATATATATATAACATATATACAGTTAGGTTCATAAATATTTGGACAGACAACTTTTTTCTAATTTTGGTTCTGTACATTACCACAGTGAATTTTAAATGAAACAACTCAGATACAGTTGAAGTGCAGACTTTCAGCTTTAATTCAGTGGGTTGAATGAAACGATTGCATAAAAATGTGAGGCAACTAAAGCATTTTTTTTAACACAATCCCTTCATTTCAGGGGCTCAAAAGTAATTGGACAAATTAAATAACTGAAAATAAAATGTTCATTTATAATACTTGGTTGAAAACTTTTTGCTGGCAATGACAGCCTGAAGTCTTGAACTCATGGACATCACCAGATGCTGGGTTTCCTCCTTTTTAATGCTGTGCCAGGCCTTTACTGCAGCGGCTTTCAGTTGCTGTTTGTTTGTGGGCCTTTCTGTCCGAAGTTTAGTCTTCAACAAGTGAAATGCATGCTCAATTGGGTTAAGATCAGGTGACTGACTTGGCCATTCAAGAATGTTCCACTTCTTTGCTTTAATAAACTCTTGGGTTGCTTTGGCTGTATGTTTTGGGTCATTGGGCGGCGTTTCATGATACAGATGGACAATCAATTTGACTGCATTTAGCTGGATTTGAGCAGACAGTATGTCTCTGAACACCTCAGAATTCATTCGGCTGCTTCTGTCCTGTGTCACATCATCAATAAACACTAGTGTCCCAGTGCCACTGGCAGCCATGCACGCCCAAGCCATCACACTGCCTCCACCGTGTTTTACAGATGATGTGGTATGCTTTGGATAATGAGCTGTTCCACGCCTTCTCCATACTTTTTTCTTGCCATCATTCTGGTAGAGGTTGATCTTGGTTTCATCTGTCCAAAGAATGTTTTTCCAGAACTGTGCTGGCTTTTTTAGATGTTCTTTAGCAAAGTCCAATCTAGCCTTTCTATTCTTGAGGCTTATGAGTGGCTTGCACCTTGCAGTGCACCCTCTGTATTTACTTTCATGCAGTCTTCTCTTTATGGTAGACTTGGATATCGATACGCCTACCCCATGGAGAGTGTTGTTCACTTGGTTGGCTATTGTGAAGGGGTTTCTCTTCACCATGGAAATGATTCTGCGATCATCCACCACTGTTGTCTTCTGTGGATGTCCAGGTCTTTTTGCGTTGCTGAGTTCACCCAGTGCTTGCTTTCTTTCTCAGGATGTACCAAACTGTAGATTTTGCCACTTGTAATATTGTAGCAATTTCTCGGATGGGTTTTTTTTGTTTTTGCAGCTTAAGGATGGCTTCTTTCACCTGCATGGAGAGCTCCTTTGACCGCATGTTGTCTGTTCACAGCAAAATCCACATGCAACCACCACACCTCAAATCAACACCAGGCCTTTTATCTGCTTAATTGATAATGACATAACGACGGACTTGCCCCACACCTGCCCATGAAATAGCCTTTGAGTCAATTGTCCAATTACTTTTGAGCCCCTGAAATGAAGGGATTGTGTTAAAAAAATGCTTTAGTTGCCTCACATTTCTATGCAATCGTTTTGTTCACCCCAAAGAATTAAAGCTGAAAGTCTGCATTTCAACTGCATCTGAGTTGTTTCATTTAAAATTCATTGTGGTAATGTACAGAATCAAAATTAGAAAAAAGTTGTCTCTGTCCAAATATTTATGGACCTAACTGTATATATATATATATAATATAAGACAGATATATATATGATTTACATGGTATGCTATAAACCATAAAATGCAAATCAAGCTGGATAGATAGATAGATAGATACTTTATTAATCCCAAGGGGAAATTCAAATACTCCAGCAGCAGCAGCATATTGATAAAAAACAATATTAAATTAAAGATTGATACAAATGCAGGTATAACAGACAATATCTTTGTATAATGTTAAAGTTTACCCCCCTGAGTGGAATTGAGTCGCATAGTGTGGGGGAGGAACGAGCTCCTCAGTCTGTCAGTGGAGCAGGACATTGACAGCAATCTGTCGCTGAAGCTGCTTCTCTGTCTGGAGATGATACTGTTTAGTGGATGTAGTGGATTCTCCATGATTGACAGGAGCCTGCTCAGCGCCCATCGCTCTGCCACAGATGTCAAACTGTCCAGCTCCGTGCCTACAATAGAGCCTGCCTTCCTCACCAGTTTGTCCAGGCGTGAGGCTTCCCTTTTCTTTATGCTGCCTCCCCAGCAAACCACCACGTAGAAGAGGGCGCTTGCCACAACCGTCTGATAGAACATCTGCAGCATCTTATTGCAGATGTTGAAGGACGCCAGCCTTCTAAGGAAGTATAGTCGGCTCTGTCCTCTCTTGCACAGAGCATCAGTATTGGCAGTCCAGTCTAATTTATCATCCAGCTGAACTCCCAGGTATTTATAGGTCTGCACCCTCTGCACACAGTCACCTCTGATAATCACGGGGTCTGTGAGGGGCCTGGTCCTCCTGAAATCCACCACCAGCTCCTTGGTTTGAGTCGCACCATTTAACAAAGTCCTTGATTAGGTTCCTATACTCCTCCTCCTGCCCACTCCTGATGCAGCCCAGGATAGCAGTGTCGTATACGTGGGGCAAACATGAAAAACACTTCACACATATATACAAAAACATTACAATGCAGTCAGAAGAAAGGACCCACGATCTCTGATTTACACATACAAGTTTGACCGGACATACATTTCAATGGGATTTGGTGCAAGTAGATCCACCTATCCTCCCCTCCTTATTTGCTATATATTGCCTTGGGTTCCTATAAGTCTAATCATTTTCTTCTAATGATGATTTCTAGTAGGAACTGAAAGGAATAAAAAACAATTTTAAGATACGTGATTCATTTGCTCCATTTGTGGATTTCCAGCTACAAATATGCAAAACGTATCACAGACGTTCGCCCCCCATGGGATGACGCAACAAAGTGGGTCCTATTACTTGGCCAAGGAAAATGTGGCAGAAAAAGGTGCACAAGCAACAGGGATAACCGCAGCCTTGAGAGGATTGTGAAGCAAAAATATCTGCAACATGGGCTACAACTGTCGCATTCCTTGTGTCAAACCACTCCTGAACCAGAGACCGCGTCAGAAGCATCTTACTTGGGCTAAGGAGAAAACGGATTGGACTGTTGTTCATTGGTCCAAATTCCTCTTTTCAGATGAAAGTAAATTTTGCATTTCATTTGGAAATCAAGGTCCCAGAGTATGGAGGAAGAGTGGAAAGGCACCAGATCTAAGTTGCTTGAGGTCCAGTTTGAAGTTTCCACAGTTAGTGATGATTTGGGGAGCCATGTCCTTTGCTGGTGTTGGTCCACTGTGTTTTATCAAGTCCAAAGTCATCGTAGCCATCTACCAGGAAATTTTAGAGCACCTCATGCTTCCCACTGCTGACAAGCTTTATGGAGATGCTGATTTCATTTTCCAGCAGGACTTGGCACCTGCCCACACTGCCAAAAATACCAATACCTGGTTTAATGACCATGGTATCACTGTGCTTGATTGGCTAACAAACTCGCCTGACCTAAACCCTATAGAGAATCTGTGGGGTATTGTCAAGAGGAGGATGAGAGACACCAGACCCAACAATGCAGATGAGCTGAAGGGCGCTATCAAAGCATCCTGGGCTTCCATAACACCTCAGCAGTGCCACAAGTTGATCGCCTCCATGCCATGCTGCACTGATGAAGTAACTCATGCAAAAGGAGCCTCGACCAAGTATTGAGTGTGTACATGGGCATACTTTTCAGTAGGCCAATATTTCTGTATTAAAAATAATTTTTTTTATTGGTCTTCTGTAATATTCTAATTTTCTGAAATACTGAATTTTGAGTTTTCATTACTTGTAGACCATAATTAGCAAAATGAAAAGAAATTAACTCTTGAAATATATCACTCTGTGTGAAATGAATCTATATAATTTAAGAGTTTAAATTTTTGAATTACATTACTGAAATAAGGTAACTTTTCGATGATATTCTACCCAAAATGATAAGTAATGGCAGTGGCTTTCTGCAATAATCTTATCCTAATTCCACACATACAACGTTGTCTAATTTTTATCATAATTAGACAATTTCATTTGGGCATGAATGTTGAAAAAGTCTGGAGCTTTTTTGGCATTTTCTTTTAGTATTTTTTTTACTTTGACAAGTATGAAGACATTCTTTCCCAAGAAAAAGAGTTTGCAGTCTTCTGTATACTGTTGATTTCTTCCATCTTTTCCCATTTAAATATCTCCTCAGTGTAATTGTTGGCCTGTCCTTCATCCTTTTTGTTATGCTTAAAGTTTTCTGAAATGTTATTACTTTTGAAATCTAATCTTCATCTGTCTTCTTCTCACTGTTTTCAAATACTTTGTAGCCATATGACTTGGGAATCCTTACCACTACTGTATATCCTCCGCTGTGTTTTTGCGAGACACATTTTACTCTGTGGATTTCATACTTGCATCTTGTTTTTTTTTTTTTTTTTTGCTCATATAGGTGAAAATTACAGTAATGTTTTCCTGTTCTTGGTGGATGTAACTGTACATTATAGATGGAGAAACAACTAAAATGGTGTGGAAAAACTGGGAGATACTTCTATGATGGATCTGTGGCATTAAATTGACAAAATTCTGAATAATTCACAACCAGACATCACATAGGCATGAACATATTAGACAGTAGATACATATATGAAATGGATGCTTAGAAAATATTTTGGAGAAAATAAAATACTGTTATTATTAATAAGATTGTTTGTGTGAAAGGATGAATTGGGGAGCATATGAAAGGAAGACAATTAAAGACTGGAAACTTACGGAAAGAACAAGTAAACAAAGAACTTTTCTCCCTGGTGGAAGTGGAACATATTCTCATGAAGAGGAAGCAACTTTGGATTGAACACATATTGTGAGGCAATGGCATGATGAAGGAAGGAAGGAAATTAGGGGAAAGGATAATGCTGAGCAGTGAATGACCCCTGAATTCATGATGATAGTATCTGAAAACAGATAATAATAATTGTTTCATGCTGATGATGCTTAACATTAGAAAAGGTCATCTGGAAAATCTTAACATTATGTGATAATTTTGTATTTTTTC
Organism: Erpetoichthys calabaricus; assembly: GCF_900747795.2. Lineage (NCBI taxonomy): Eukaryota > Metazoa > Chordata > Cladistia > Polypteriformes > Polypteridae > Erpetoichthys > Erpetoichthys calabaricus. Next base: position 216,947,472 of record NC_041397.2, on the reverse strand, counting down.
CTCAATTTCAAAACATAAAATCATATTTCACATCTACAACATTCAATGATGGAAATTATGTGATTTTATTATGATATGAGAAGCCAATGTCTTCTAGCTTCAGGCTGTTCTGTATCTAAATCTCTTGCTATCATTTTATTGTTTATACGCCATGAATATCAAACACACCATTTATTTACACAATTGGCGTAATCTTGTCATTTTTTAAAGTTGTCTGTTTTATAAATCACATGAATATGCACATTCCCATTACTTTTCTATTTGGAGTAACTGTGAGTAGGCAGTAGAGGCAGCTGTAAATGTTTGGGGGATGGCACCCTCGTTATTCTGTTTGCTCAGAAGGCTGCCAGCAGTTAAGTACATGATAAAGAGAAAGACTTTGGATTGTTTAAAGTTACCATGGAAATGACCAAAGCTGCTGTTTGTTTACTCTTCCTTTATCAGTTGAGGATAATAATGTTACATTTCAAAAGAAAAGATGACTTAAACAATAGGTAACTTTTAACTTTAATTTTGCTATTTAAGCAGTATTCAAGACAGCTGCTTGGCCAAGTTGATGACATGATTTTGTTTATTCTTTTACTCTGCAGGTGCTTGCTGTGCTCAAAGCAAGTACAATCTTTTCTTGTGAGTTTACCACATTTTTGATTTTGAATTAATAAAAGTGTTGTTTTTAATAATTTGAAGTATTCTGTAAGTTAACACTATGCTGGAGCATGTTTTACATACAGTTTTTCTGTTGGTAGGGAAGGTGACATTCCACCATTTATTTACTACTCATTCAGCATAGTACAGACATGATTAATACCTGCCTTAAGGCATATTTTAAAGTTTGCAAACGCAAGAGTTAGCTTGTGTGGCAAGTGTATTTTGACATATTGTTTGTTTGTTTTTTATTCTACTGTTATAAAAATTTCTGGTCTCATACGTGGGTGAACTTTGTCCTAACTTTCCAACAGTGAAAGAGAAAAACCTCCTCAAATGAAAGTGCCAGAAGGTGTTTGCCTCTTCAGGGCTGTGCGAATTATGTTTGCTGTATTAAGGTACTGGAGAGACCAGTTCTGTTAAACGTTTCCAAATTTGTTTTGTTAACTATGCAAAGAGATACACTGTTACAAAGTACCCCAGTTGCCACAACAAGACCTAATATATAGGCGGGGGAATATCCAACTTAGAATGTGTGTCATGATTAAAGGGCACGCGTTAATGAATTCGGTACCATAGTGAAAATGACCAAGATCCATTTGCAATGGTTGAATCAGGTTTTACATGCAGCTTATTTTATAAAGGGGCTGACAGGGCTGAAGATTATGTAAAGAAAATGGGTGTGCCTTTGTCTTTATTAGATGCTGGCTGAAACTTTACTCAGAGCTCAACTTTAAAAACTGTTGAGTAGACTGATCACTTGAGGTTATTTTGTGTAGAACCATTCACTCAGAATGTGACTCTGCATAAACGGCCTACTAGAGTCTGATTTGCAGGAGAACAATACCTGATCACATAAGGTTGACCTCTCCTGATAATCCCTACATGTATTAACACTCTTCTATGAACCTTTTTCTGACAGGGCAGGTGTGGGACATTTTAAGAACTACAGTTCAGACCATTTCACACAGTCTGTGGACAATTATCTTCCTGGATGAGTACATGAGCCAACAAGTGCAGCCCAATTCTGGATCAATAAATCATTCCTTGGTTTTCTAATTGTTCCTTCCTGGCTTGAAATCAGTTTGTACTGAGTATAATATTAAGTAAACCACTACTAGCTCTAGGTATAACTGTTTTTTGATCATAGGTTGTATGACATATTAAGTTCAAGCTGAATGTCTTATGCAAGAAAACTTTCATTGTACTGTTCACATATCTCCCATAGGCTAGTGACAGTGATAACAATACAATAACAATTTATTTCTCGATTAGCCCAAAATCACTTGTGGGGTGGCGCGATGGGCTTTAACAGGCCCCTGTTTTTTGACAGTTTCCCCCCCCCCCCCCAAAGAAGAAAAGAAAAAAGTGACCAAAAAATATCCTTGTAGAGAAAAAAAGGGAAGAAATCTTGGGAATGGCAGAGAGAGTGAGAGACCCTTTTCCAGGTAGGTTGGGCATGCAATGAGTGTCAAAAAATTGGGTAAATACAATACACAGAAAAAAAAACAAGTAATCCTTTTCACAGAGCTTGATAGCCAGCCTGCCATTGTCCCCTCAAGAATACAATACAGTGGTACTATACAATAGTAATAGTACAAATTACAAAGCAAAATGCAAGATTAGATTATATCCTTCACTAAATACAGAATTGTCGTATACAGTATGAGGATACATATTTGTTCAGAGTCCTGGGGACCTCTGCCAACAAACTGCCTCCCCCCGCTGGCCATTTATCAGCTGATTCCAGTTCTCCTTTATCAGAGATGACTTTTCCATAGGCAGGCAAACAACTTGGCAGTAGAGAAGTGGCACTAAGAGCAATATGTGAGTACTGAGAAGTGAAACGGAGTAGAGAGAGCATTAGTGACCATTTATAAATATCATTTCACTTATATTTTAGCATTAATGATTAAAAACAGAGATGCAGTATGCACAGCTACTCAGCAGCTCCACTGCTAAACTGAAGTAGTGAGTCTTCAGCTGGGATTTAAAAACTGAGACTGAAGGGGCACCTCTTTTATTGGGAAGTGGACCATTCCATGGCTTTGGGGCACTGTAACCAAAATCTTGACCTCCCACTGTTATTTTATGAATCCTTGGAATGATAAGCAGACTAGCCTCTTGAAATTTCAATGTGCTCTCTGGTTTGAAAGTGATAATAAGTTCAGATAAATAAGCAGGACCATTTAAGGCTTTATATGTTAAAAGGAGGATTTTGAAATCTGTCCTAAACTTAACTGGAGGCCAGTGTAGGGAATTAAGAACTGTATAAAGAACAATTTGAGCAGGCAGTGAACAGAGCATTGTAGTAGTCACTCCTACTAGAAATAAATGCACGAGTTAAGTTCTCAGTATCCTGCATATTTAGTAAGCACCTTAATTTTCCAACATTTTTAAGATGAAAAAACATGCTTTGGACAGTTTTGTAATGTGTGCTTTAAATGACATGCTAGAATCAAAGATAGTGCATAGATTGCTGGCTGATTCAGAGAAACTAAATAATGACAAAATATCAGCATCATTCTCTCCAATGATTAACATTTATGTTTTGTCTGTGTTCAAAGACAACTAGTGCTCATCCATCCACTCATTTAACTCACTAACACATCTAATTAAGGACAACATCAGAGAAATATCATTCGGTTTAAAAGAAAGGTATAACTGGGTGTCATCTGTGTATGAGTGAAAATTTATGTTATGTTTTCTAATGATAGATCCCAGTGGAAGCAAGTAAAGTGAAAACAAAAAAAAGTAAAGGTCCCAGTACTGAGTCCTGCAGGACACCATATCTCACTTCTGTGTATAATGATGGAGCACATTTCTCTCTGTATTGAAATTGATTTGATTAAATAAGAACTAAACCTGTCATGAACATTGCCTGTAAACTCAATGTCATCTTCCAGTCAGTGTAGTAAAACGAAATGGTCAATGGTATCAAATGCTGCACTTCAATCTAACAACGTAATTATAGTGGAATTTCATTCCTTACACGATATCAGAATGATACTGAAGCTGACTGGTGAATAAATTTTTAAGTATTTTAGAGAGAGTGGGGTTGGGGGGAAATGTGAAATACGTCTAATTATTAAGTATATGCAGATTTAGGTCTGACTTTTGAAGTAATGGTTTGATGATTGACACTTTTAGTGCACCATGTACTATGCCATGCAATAATGAGTTATTAATAATGCTAAGAATAAGTGATGCAAGAAAATCCATTGGTACTTGATCTAGGAAGCAAGTAGTAGATTTCATTTTAGAAATTTAAAGTTAAGATAAGGGCATCAGTGAGTTCCTGTGCAGTCTGTGGCTCTACTTGGCATTATTCGATGTTCCGATGCATAACATCTCAGAGGATTTCAGTTGGATTCAGGTCTGGAGAACGTGTGTTCCAGTCATTAGCATCAATGCATTTGTCATCCAGAAACTGCCTACACACTTGGCCATATGAGGCCCGGCATTGTCCTGTTCCAGGAGGAACCCGGGGTCCACTGCATCAGTGTAAGGTCTGACGGTGGCTCTGAGGATTTCATCCCGGTACCTAACAGCAGTCGTGAAAGCATTGCCTAGCATGTGGATGTCTGTATGACCCTCCAAGGAAATGTCTTCCTAGATCATCACTGACCCCACACCAAAGAGGTCATGCTGGATGATGTTTCAGGCAGCATAGCTTTCACCGTGGCATCTCCAGACTCAAGTGTGTAACATGCTCAGGAAGAACCTGCTGTCATCTGTGAAGAGAACAGGGCCCTATTGGTGGAGCTACCAATTATGGTATCCTTTGGCAAATGCCATTAGAGCTGAACAGTGATGGGCACATGTCCCAATAGAGGATGTCTGGCCCTCATACCACCCTCACGAAGTCTATTACTGACAGTTTGGTTAGAAACATGTATACTAGTAGCCAGCTGTAGGGCTCTAGCAGGGCTCCTCCTATTCCTTCTCGCACAAAGGAGTAAATAACTGATCCTGCTGCTGGATTGATGTCCTTCTACGTCTCTGTGCAGCTCTCATCATGGAACGGCCCTTCTCCTGGTGTTTCCTCCATCCTTTTCAGATTTTGTTGGGAGATGCAGCAAACCTTCTTGTTACAGCATGTATGGATGTGCCATCCTGGAGGAGCTCAACTAGTTGTGCAACCTGAATCGACTGCAGGTACCACGTCATGCTACCTGTAGTGAGAAGGGCACTAGCACAAAACTACAGAAAAATCAGTCAGGAAGGATAAGGAAAGAGCAATTGTCTGTGGCCACCACCTGTAAAACCATTCCATTTTTGGGTGTTGCTTTGCTGTTGCCTCTCCAGTGCACCTGTTATCACTTTCATTTGCACCAAAGCAGGTGAAGTTGATACACAATCTGTTATGCTTCCTAACTGGACAGACTGATATCCCTGAAGCTTAATTGACTTGGTATCAGACTGTGATGATTTAGTGTTTCCTTAATTTTTTTTGAGTATTTTGTGTGTGTATGTATGTGTGTCTGTGTGTGTCGGTGTGTGTATATGTGTATATAATATATATATATATATATATATATATATATATATAATATATATATTGTGACAAATAGAGGCACTGTCGACCCCTTGAACCCTCAGACCAGATGTCAGACACCAGATAAAAGTCCAAATAATGGTTTATTATAATAATACAGTGCACAAAGCACCACTACTCCACACCACTCCAATAAACAATAATCACTACAATAATAAACAATCCTCCACTCCCAGACGCTTAGCCACCCTGCCTCCCAACTCAGCTCAACGTCTGGGATTTCCCACAGTCCTTTTATAGTCCTTGACCCGGAAGTGTTTCGCCTTCTCTGTCCACGTGACATGGGACACTTCCGGGTCAGATAAAAAATCCTTTTTCTTCACCCCGGAAGCACGTCATTCCTTGTGTCGCTGTGATTAAGACGCATTTCCGGGTTATGGTGCAAATAACAATCCCTGGGCCTCCCTGCAGTGACTCCTGGCGGCCCCTGTGGTATCCAGCAGGGCTGTGCATTATAAGTCCACTGTCCATAATTCCCTGCTGGCATTCGGGGTAGCTCCATGCTGCAAGGAGGGCTCCATCTGGCAGCCTGGGGGTATTGGCCGGGATAAATAGCTGGCCATATCTCACAATATATGTGTGTGTGTGTGTGTGTGTGTGTGTGTGTGTGTGTGTGTATATATGTATAATCTTCTTCTCGCCACTGAGAGGGTGTGACGGATATTTGCCTACTGGTCAACCAACCACAAATGTTACCTGGTAGGTAACCACCCAAATAATCACAGTAGCTGCGTTTTCCCAAAGTTTCCAAAATTCTGCAGCTCTAACTCAAAGAAATGGGATTCAACAAAAGCCTGACGCGAAGAAATGATTCCACAGACAAAATATCTTCGTTTTTGTAAAGTTTAGTTAAGTTTCAAAGTAAAACAGTTCACACAAAAAAGAAAATTAAAATAGCAAAAAAAAAGGAAAAAATTATAATAAGAAAAATTTAGTTCTAAGCTTAATCTAAAATCGTTACCAAACACTTTCTGAACCATTTCAAAACGGTCAGAAAACTGTATGCTTATCCCATTTCTAACTTAAAATGGGTTTATCAAGTCCCTCTTTACTGGGACCTGTTGTAAACAACAACTAGAGCTTATAAATTCACTGTTTCTCAGTTATAGTAAGAAGATTCTATATCTTGCTAACTTATAGGGGGAAAAGACTATACCATTGTCTATGACTATGGAAGAAATTATATTCTATTCAAATAAAGCAAACATTAATAAAAGTTTAACTCAAAACTTTAACTTTCTAAGATTGGCTGTTACAATCACATTATGATTCAGACCTATGGAGATATATATATGAAATAACTGTCATTACGGTTGGCTGTTATTATTGTTTACAGTGCTGTATGTCCTAAGTAAGCTTTAATCATTTGCTATCTTTGCCTTGCTGCACCAGTCCAAAATTTCCATCAAAAATGACATTCTTGCATCTCATTTTTAACATTACTCTTAAACATTTCAATTGCCTCTAACCTCCTAGCTAGTGTTAGAAGTGAGAGTACAAATACAACTTGGAGAACTACTGTAAATGAATAAATGTCAGTGACATTAGAATATTCTATCAATTACAAAGAGGAAGCATGGGAACACCAGTTACCTAAGTGAAACATTATCAATGGTCAGCAGCATCAAATTCGCCAACCAGAAGAGACTAAATGTATTAATTGATATCATCATTCATTACAAAGAAAGACATGTCCACATTTATTTCTTATAGAAGATTTGTCTAATCATGCAAGTGTGAAGCTAAAATGAAAGTTTAGTATTTCAAAACCTCCATTACTTGGAGGTTGGTTCCACCCACGCCTGTCCTATTTGGGCAAGTTTATTTATCTGCCTAGCATCACACTGTTTTTTGTAAGCTCTACTTATGTATGAGATGGAACTAAGATTGTGTGCTTGAGAATTATTAGATGTGATCTGCAATGAATTGTGTTCTGTCTTGTTATTGGAAAATGGAGTTTGGAAGTGTACCATTTTTAGAATGATGCTACATTTACATGCTGTGGGAATTTTTAGAGTTACAAATTGTGATCTTGGATGAAAGGTAGATGGAGGGTCAGCTGATGAGAGTAAGAGAGGGTAGGAAAGGAGGAACAGCAAGAAGAGAGCAAGGTGAGCAAGCAATAAAGGTGTGTAGGTGTGCTCCATGCATCAAAGCAAATCAGTGTTCAAGTCATCATTTATGTGGGTACAGATTAGTTTGGGATTTTGTTATTTCATTATCGTTAAGTATATTATTTTATTCTGAATACATGTACCTTTTAGTCACCTTCTCTTTTTGGACTAAATACCTTTTTATTATTTAGCCTCCCTGACTCATTGTTTTGAGTTCTGGGTCCACTCAAGAGGATCCATATTAGTCACACATCTTTATTGACATAAGATTCTCAGAGTACTTTACTTTGTACATTGGGATAAGAAATCTTTTTATTTCTCGAATTATTTTTATTTATTTATTTATTTTTATTACAATCGGCATCATTATCCCATTACGTTTCCTAATTTAACAAGTTTTCCAGGTGTGTTTTCTAGTTGTGTTTCATGTCATATCAAGTGGGTCATATCTAGAGCATCCTGTCTTTAAACTGCTATCTACAGTATTTTTGCTTTGTTCTCCCTCGTAATTACCCCACCATATTTATTGGTTTTCTAGTCCTGAATGCACAGCTTCACCTTGAATGCCTTCAATTTATCGGTATTCCACTACACCTTGTATTATGGTGATCCTTTAATTCACAATATTTCCATGACTTCTCATCTCTGATGCATATACTCTGTCATTCTTTCAACACCACCAGATTCAGGTTCTGATCTATAAATCTTTTTGAAATATGGTGTTACACATAACTATTTATTTCCATTACATTACTGGACTCCAGAAGTGATCAACATTTGTCTTAGCTAATCAAACCGTCCATTTACTCACCACCAATAGTTGCTTCTACAGGTCTGTTACTTTCTCTCCATGCCACGCAATGTCTTACTTCTGACACACCTACAATTACCTGTATAAAAATCTCAAGAGGCATATTTCTGTTGATTGCCAATCTGTTGGGTGTATACTGTGCAACAATGTACTGTATTATATTCACCAGTTGTTTATCAACAATAGCTTTTAAAAATGCAATTAAACCACTATGATTTTTTGCTGAAAGATTTGCAAATCATTTTTCTATGATGCCACTTACTGTTAAAAGCCCCACAGTTTTTTTTTTTTTTTTTTGCATTGCCCAATAAAATCCCTGCAGATTTTTCACCTTAAAATGTACATTTTGTACTGTTGACAGCAGTCCTCCTCCACTAGCTTACAGAGCAGACAACAACTGGCTACCACATAGACACAAACTCCCCCATTAAAAGAATGATCTAGGCTAAAACTGATAAGGAATGCTATGAATATGCTCCCAGGAGGCTGCACTAAAATTCAGTCTATATGAAATTGGATACCAGCAGAAAATGTCTCTGGCCTGTCTTCTAATAATAACCCTAGATATTCCGAGAAAAGTCAACTAAGAAACCATATTTAATTACATTCTCTTTAGAATTTTTTCCAGCATATTTTTTAGGAAACAAAATGTCTTAAGGAAAATTATATCAAAGCTGTCCATGTAAAAGTGAGTCCCGGCCCAAGATTGTGTCCTGCCTTGTGCTTAATGCTCATCATGATTGATTATTACTCTTTAATAGCATTTTGAATAAAGTGAATTTAGAAAAAGAATGGAAGTCTTGAAATGAGCAATGCCAAATGTTCTTCATTTGCTGATTTAATTGTGTATGACAATGGATAAATTGATAGTATTTATACATAAATGCAGCTGATACATTACTGAATATTATAACTTTTACAGTTATTTAACAGCTTTGTATCCTTCTGAAAATATTTTATCATCTTTAACCATTTCTGTAAGATTTTCATCAAAAACCCAGTAATTCCTTTAGCACTGTATACCAGGATAACATTTGCCAGGATTGTTTTATCTGCTGAATTAAATCATTTGTTTCTTTTCTAAATCCAGTCTTTTTGTAAAGGTCTTATTTTAAGAGCCTGGACAAGCAGTAAATCCCCCTTTGGAATGCTCTCAGGATCTCTCACTTTCCTGAAGATGTTCATATTGAGCTACTCTGAAAACACTTTTATATGCTTCAGCAGGGTGTCTGAGTGAGGATTAAGGGGCAAAGTGGAAATTAGAAAGCTGTGTAGTGATCCCAAGGGAAACCAGAATGCAATGGATGCACATTTCGTAAATGATTTTTTTTTTCTTTCTCTTTCTCTGCAATGGTTACAAATGCAAGTCTAAATGTGGCCACAATTAATGTTTGCCTGTTTATATTACTTTGAAAAAAAAATTTCGGTTGATGTATGGCACAGAAAAATTAGTTTGTGTAGTATTAAACATACTGTAGATTACTTCACTAAACAAGAACATTTCAAAATATACTTCAGGTCATTTTATTTTTAATTTCTAAGTGAGTGAATACTTGAGTTGCAGTGTGGGTAATATACTAAAAACGGGCTATGTGAATACTTATAAATTGTGAGGCAGGTAAATATATATATTTTGCTAGAGACCGGATCTTGTAGATTAGTTAAGACTTTGGTTCCACTCCTAGCTTTCATGCATGATGTCAGGCAAGTCACTGTTTTTGTTCTCCGATTGTAGGGATGTGTATCTGAGTAAGCATTTAGATGGTATTTATCATAAAAAAAATGTATGTATCTTTAGCTCTTTAGTTTGATCTAATATCAAGGGAATTCTTCAAAATTAAAATACATTATTAGTTCTTTTTTTATACAGCTTTTACTGATTACCTTGAATGGAAAAGATAAACCCAATCAGCCTGTTAATTTCTGTTTTGCACAGTGCCTTTATATTAAACTTAATCACATGGTTCTTTACACAGCAACTGATAAAACTATAAGATGAAAAATAAATGAATGTTTAGGAAATATAAAATAATTGAATAACAAACATACAGTAGTAGTTGTTTTCCATTTGTATATAATGGAAATGGTCAGAAACTACTTTTTTTGTCAATTATGTTCCCAGAATCCATTGTGCATTGTGTTCTATTTTAATTTAATAACAGTATCTGTATTTTGGAAAGCCTGACTACACTGAATTTAAAAATTACACAAATATAATCTAGAAGTCTTTGTTTACCAGATATATTAGAATTCTCTGCAGTTCATCTCATATTCTTTGTGACTCTTCAAGGCTCGCAAGGAAACTGATCATCAAAGTGTCCATATACAGATATTTATATGGAATATCAGACATGAAACAATAAACGTTTTATGCAGATCCAGGTGAGAAGAGCTGAAAAATTCTTTTTAGCAAATTAAGCAATGAAAAAAATAAGAGAATTTATTGCCTACATAACAAACACATTACATAGTTTGTGATACACAGGACCATTATAAAGACCTCAACAGAGAGAATGAACTGAGGGAAATTGTAAGAATGTCAGCTTAAGTTAATTGCTTTCTAGAACCAATGTGATTTAAGATTCCCTTGAAAAGACTACATGGGTCATCAGATCTAATTACTTTATAGAGAGGTAATTTCTAAGTCTAAGCATAACAGAGATAAAGACTCTGTCATTAATAGAGCACATGTTAGTTTGGGATACAACAAAATTGCCAGCATCAGTGGGCCAGAGTGGATGCAAGTGAGTGTAATAATGTGATCTGGTGAAAGGCTATTTAAAGCTTTACAAAGTATTTATAAAACAACAGCTTTTTAAATATTTTGTAGCCATTCCTGTTAGGCACAGGGGATCAGTAAGGATAGAGTAGTAGGCGTTATTTGATGACTGCTGTGGGACCGAGTAAAGGCTCGTGCAACAGAGTTTACAAACTGCTGGGGCTGAAATAAACGATGAGAACTGGAACCTGCTTACAGAAATTTGCAGTAGTCAGTGTGGCATATGATGAAAGCATGAACAAGCTTCTCAGTATCAGAAAAAGACTGGAACAAGTGTACATGAAATGTGTTGTGGAAGTAAGAAACTTTCGGGATTTATGTGAGTTGAATAAAATGGAAGAAATCCAAAGATGACACCAAGATTCCATGCATAACATAAAGTTATGATAGTATCATCACCTAGATTAAAAGAAACAAATTATGTTGTTTGTGTTTTGTTTCAGGTTTATCTTAGAGTTGTGCTTTGTCCAGCATTAAATTTCTTCCAGTCATGAGCCATAAAATATCTGATGAAGATCTAGTTTTAACATAGTAATAGATCTGATTATGATCTTCAAAAAATATAATTTAGCCCAAGGGCCAAGCATAATATAACTACTGTACGTGGAAGCAGAGGACCAAAGACAGTAGCCTTGAGGAAGTCTTTTGTGTGACTGGCACCAAGCTTGATCTGCTTTTACTGACTGACAGAATCTTGCCTGTCTGTTAAATAGGACTTGAGCTATTGCAGAGCAGTACCAGAGATACCCAGAAGTTGTGCTGCACTAAGGTCTCATAGAATTAATAAGCTGATTTGCTTAGAGTCTGCTAACATAAGTAAATTCTTGTTTACTTGGAGCAGAGCAGCTTCACAGTCATATTAATTAATTTCATCAGCTCTGTCTGAACCTCTTTTGTCACCAGTTATAACAACCACAGAATTCAAATGATTCTGGTAACTGTTGAATATCTGCACTTGAATTCTATTTGCTAACATCAACTGAAAAAAATATCACAACAAATGAACCAGTTGTTATATTGTTAAAATCAATGCTAAGCCTGACTTAAACCAGGTATTCACCAAGTTATTATAATAGTATGTTAGTTAACAAAAGCTGTAATTCAACTTGAGCGATGATAATGTGTACACAAAATTATAAACTTATGATATAAAGATTTTATGATAACAGAGTTTACAGATATTTTATTTTTTTTTTGTCTTAATTGGACTTCTCCCTTGACCCTGTGTTCGGATTCAGCGGGTTGGAAAATGGATGGATGGATGGATAATTGGACTTCTACATTTTAGGGATTTAAAATGCACATGCAGTGCAGTAAAGGTTACTTACTAATATTGTATACTCTTTAGGCTGCTGTATATTTTTTATTTTATTTTTGCCTCTGTTACATTTTTTCCCTGCAGAATTCATATTGCAGTTTTTACATGGTACAGCTCAATGCTTCACAAAGTCTGTCGCCTAGTTGTTTAGGATATCTGCACACTGATTCCTCTGTTTCAGTTGCAGCTTTAGGGGCAAATTTTTAATACATGCAAAACAGACTGAAAATTTACTATATTGTACTTGAAGTGGATCTGATGTTGTTTGTGTCAAACACCATATACAGTATGCCTGTTTGATATTTACACTAAAGTATTTCCATACATGCGCTGTCAAATGTAATGCTTCGATTAAAGTTAATAGTGATATTCAAAAGGTGTAAGGTAGAATAAGCTTTCTGTGTCACCCAGTATTCTCTGTGTCTCAAGTTCAATGGTAGAATTAAGAACACAAACATAACTTTCTATTAACTTTGAATTTCACAAGTGCTTTTTAAGAGAGCCTTCCAAGCAAAATCATTATTATGACTTAATGCAATGTATATACAGTAATCCCTCCTCCATCGCGGGGGTTGCGTTCCAGAGCCACCCGCGAAATAAGAAAATCCTCGAAGTAGAAACCATATGTTTATATGGTTATTTTTATATATTTCAAGCCCTTATAAACTCTCCCACACTATTATAAACATTTCACGCACAGTTATACAGCATAAACCCTTTGTATTCTCTTAGATATTAGGTAAGATTCGTTGAAATTGTGTATGTAAACACAGCTTACATACAGTAAAACCTAAATATTATTTTAAAGATCTCGAGCGTCTCCGATATCACATACGTTACAGCCATTACAACAGACAGGCCACCAGCAATAAATACGTACAATGCAAGAAAAATTGTATACAGTAAAATGTGTGTACAGCGACACTAAACAATGTACATGTAATAAGTACTGTACGTAAATAATTAATTATGGTTACTCACCAACAATGACACGACGACTTGTCCGATAACGATGAGTTTAATTTTACTGCACAACAAAGGATAGCGTTACAGCTCATCTAAAGGAGCCTCTTCAGGCGACTATTTAGCACCGCCGTTGTTCTTCTTCCATCACTCTTCAATCCAAATCCCTAAAGCAGATTCCATCCAGACTACTGCCTTATCACGTCCACTTGCAACTCGTTTTGCTCCCTGATTAAAGGACACTGCGGCCGTAGATCTTATATGCTTTTCCTCCTTTTTAAATAAAAAGAATCGTGGACTCATTGATGCTGTAATTGTGTCCTGCAGCGGTGTAGCTGTTTCCTTCCTTCAACATATCCAAAACTTTTACCTTTTCTGCAATCCTGAAGCATTAGCAGTAACGTGCATTAATGCTGAATGAGTGAGATTATACTTCCTGGTTAATGCAGCACTCCGTTGCTGAGCCAATCAGCAGCACACAGGAACTTAACCGCATGCTCTGATTGGGTAGCTTCTCAGCCATCCGCCAATAGCGTCCCTTGTTTGAATTCAAATGCGTCCCTTGTTTGAATTCAAATGGGCAAATCAACTGAGGAAGCACACGTACTGTAGACCACAGACATCCGCGAAGCAGTGAAAAATCCACGATATATATTCACATATGCTTACATTTAAAATCTGCGATGAAGTGAAGCCGCGAAAGACGAAGCGCGATATAGCGAGGGATCACTGTACATTTATTTTTAGTGTTTTGATGTGTGTTAGTGATGGTAAAGTGTACTAAGGCAAGATTTTTTTTTTTAACTAATCAGTTTGCACATTATAATATATAGTTTTCACAGATTGAATCCAGTGGCTGAAAGGAATCTAACAAAACATTGCCAATTGTTCTTTTTTATGCAGTAAAAATACTGATAAAATGAAATTCTTGCCACTGGATTTTAAAGTAGGTGCACTTGGCAGGTTTCCGCTTCTGAAAGCTTTAAGTTTAAGGAGAGACAGTAATTTAGTCTGCAGGTAACAGAGAACTGAGCTGTGGATGACCACATGAAAATTACAAAGAACATGTTCTGCATATGCCATATCAACTAAACACGTCATGGGAAGTGAATTACTCATGAACAGAGTCACATAATGTACTTCAAATTCAAGCCACCCTCATTTTAGTCATGTTGTTCTAACAGTTTTCAGTATATATGATGTATTATAATAATGACTGCAGAAACTGGTAAGGAAATCTTTATTCTGTTTAGCAGTTTGTTTGACATATGTTTTTGTTACATTAATTTAGTTTTATAATATGGACAATATAACAGAATAGACTCCCTTTATTGTTGCATGAGTTCTACTGGATTAATCATAATTTCCTTTAGAAACAAATCAAGAAAAGGAAGATTTGAAAGAGAGAAAACAATTATTCAGTGACGGAATCTGAACAGGGGCTTCAGGACTGCTTTCAGTGCACTCAGTGTGATGTTTTTAAGACAGCTGCTATGAATGATGACGGCACTGTTGAATAGGAGGAATACAGTAGTAGCTTCTAGCTACATAAGCACTTGCACTGATTTTATTGTGCCCTTCAAACAGGTTTGGGCATATCCAAACAATAAACCATGAATTAATTTAGAGGTCCTATCTGCACTTCATGCTCGCTCCAAGGCATATGCCTCAGGCTATGCCAGTGAGTACAAAAAATCTAGATACAATCTATGCAGATCTAATAGAGAAACCAGGAAGAAATACAGTCTTCAACTGGAAGGTCACTACACTACTGCTGACACTCAGAGTATATGGCAGGGATTGGGAAACATCACAGGCTACAGAAACAGAAGTAGAGGTTCAACCACTGACAGCCATAACTCTCTGGATGAGTTCAACGAATTATGTGCCTGCTTTGAAGCCTGAAACACCGAGTCAGTGGCCAGGAAGGGGGCTAGTGAGGTTCAGTGCCCCTGTTCATAATATGTTCTGCGGATGCAGGAAAGTCTCTGAGTAGGGTAAACCCTGAGAAGGCAGCCGGTCCTGATAACATGACTGGACGTTCTGGCTGACATATTTAACTTCTTCCTTATGCAAGCCAAAATCCCCACCTGCTACAAAACAACCACCATTATTCCACTGCCAAAAAAGAGCAAAGCTAACTGATTGAGTGACTACTGGCCCATTGCATTGACTCTTTTATAGTGATGAAATGCTTCAAGAGAATCATTATGAGCCATATTCAGACATTCATAACCAACACAATGGACCCCCTGAAATTTGCATATAGACCAAACGGGTGGACAGAGGACGTAGTTAGCGGCACAGCATTGCATAAAGTTCTTACACACCTAGAGAAGAAGGACTGCTATGCCTGATTGCTCTTTATTGATTACAATTTGGCTTTTAACACTGTGACACCAGCTAAGCTCACCAGGAAGCTCTCCATTCTAGGTGTGCCACCTACTCTTTGCAGCTGAGCCCTGAACTTTTTAAAAGGCAGACTCCAGTCAGTCAGGCTGTGGAACAACATTTCCAAAATAATAATCATAAATACAGGGACCCCACAAAGATGTGTTTTAAGTCCCATGCTGTACACACTCTTTACCCATGACTGTGTTGCTTCTCAGCTTAACACCAGTATGATTACTTTTACAGTACAGATGATACCATCGTTATTGGACTGATTTCAGGAGGTGACAAGTCAGTGTATAGGAGAGGGGTGACTGGCCTTGTGAAGTGGTGTCAGGACTGTAATCTCATTCTTAACACCAGCAAAATGAAAGAGATGATCATTAACACACAGATGAAGAGAGGTCAGCACCCACCACTGTACATTGGAGAGATTGAGGTGAAGAGAGTGGCCACATATAAATTCCTTGGCTTTAATATCTCAGAGTATCTCACTTGGACTTACCATGTCACAGACCTGGAAAGCCTGGCAGTGTTTGTATTTTCTGATAAGGCTACTGAAGTTTGGCATGTCAAGCACTATCCTTAGCAATTTCTACAGATGTACAATCGAGAGTACCCTCACCTACTCCATCAGGACCTGGTTTGGGAACAGTACAGCACAGGACTGCAAGGCTTTACAGCAGGTGGTAAAATCAGCGCAAATTATCATGGGAACATCACTCCCTGCACTAGAAGACATCCATAACACCAGAGTTCTCAGGAGGACCCATGACATTATTAAGGACGCAACCCGCCCACAACATAAACTGTTCATACTGCTACCATCAGGGAGACACTATGTATAGCAGTTAGAACATCAAGGCTAAAAGGCAGTTTTCTCCCATATGCCATCAGGCTTGTAAACCAAACCTATCCACTGCCCCTTCCCTCAGCACTGCAGGCTAGCTCATGTCTGGAGGATGGAAGGCTATCTTGAGGCCATATACCTGTAGAGCTTGCATTGAATCATTTATTTATTTGCAAGTGCACTATTACGTCTTCTGTTTTTAGTTTATTGTTGTATATTCTTGTCTGTTGTTGTATATTCTTGGCTGGAGGACTTTAAGAATAAGATTTTCATTGTACTGAGTATATATGACAATAAAGCTGAAGTTGGATAACATTTTCAAATTAATAATCGGTCTCTACACCCTTCTAATAATAATCTTATCTTCACAAGAACAAACTAAAGATATCCTCCAGCAGCAAGTTCAAAAAGAGGAAAGAAACACATGGCCTACATTGGGTGATTTTTTTTCTTTGTAGTCTATAAGTACACTGGATAACCAAGCTAAATAATTTAAGGAATAAGAATGTGTGCAATAATTTTAAATTCCAGACTCAGTTAGACTTCAGCTGGTGACTTGACATTCCAACTCAATGTTACTACCTAGGATTATGCTACTACATTTTACTGAAAAGAGAAATTTAACTTGTACAGTGGTTATGTTTTGGCAGATTTAAATGGATATTCTTTATGTCTATCTGATTCTTCTGGCATGGGCTGACTGTAGGTGAGTCCATGATGAACTGCTGATTAAATGTTCCAGAGTTAGCTTTGGAAGCAAACCTGCAGTAGGTTTTTTAGATATTATTTTTTAATTCACCTGATACTGCCAAGAAAGTGAATAGAAACAGTTACTTGGATAGGCTATATAGAAATGTGGGTCTTTGTAATTTGTCTTTAATTTCAATATTGTCTCATTAAAAAAAAAGGTTTAATGAACAGGTGCAAGTCAGTTTTCTATTGAATATTTATAGCACAGAACATATCCCTTACCTTAAAATATAAATTATAAAAGTAAAACCTGTCCATGCCTTAGTGTAGATGCCTCAAGAACAAAAGGGAACTTGAACTATAAACCCAGATTAACAATAAACCAGCCCTATACCATATCATACCTCATTGTGTGTTCCAGCAAAAGTGCATTGCTGGTTTACTTCTTCTACAAAGGTGTCTTCTGACGTCTGGTTTACTTCTTCTACAAAGGTGTCTTCTGACATCTGTTTCATTTTTTATATTATTTGATATGATTTGTGATGGTATTGTTAATGCTACCGTAACCGGAAGAGCTTGTCAAATGAGGACAAACACACACAAAGCAAGGGGATGGTGTAAAGGTGCTTAGTGCTTTTATTAAAACCAGTTCAAAAATCAGTGTTGAAAAGATAGATAGATAGATAAGATAGATAGATACTTTATTAATCCCAAGGGGAAATTCACATACTCCAGCAGCAAAAAATATTAAATTAAATAGTAATATAAAAAAAAAAAATGCAGGTAAAAAAAAGACAATAACTTGAATAATGTTCAACGTTTACCCCCTCTGGTGGAATTGAAGAGTCGCATAGTTTGGGGGAGGAATGATCTTCTCAGTCTGTCAGTGGAGCAGGACAGTGACAGCAGTCTGTCGCTGAAACTGCTCCTCTGTCTGGAGATGACACTGTTTAATGGATGTAGTGGATTCTCCATAATTGATAGGAGCCTGCTGAGTGCCCGTTGCTCTGCTACGGATGTCAAACCGTCCAGCTCTATGCCAACAATAGAGCCTGCCTTCCTCACCAGTTTGTCCAGGCGTGAGGCATCCTTCTTTTTAATGCTGCCTCCCCAGCACACCACTGCGTAGAAGAGGGCACTCGCCACAACCATCTGATAGAACATCTGCAGCATCTTACTGCAGATGTTGAAGGATGCCAGTCTTCTAAGGAAGTACAGGCGGCTCTGTCCTTTCTTGCACAGAGAATCAGTATTGGCAGTCCAGTCCAATTTATCGTCCAGCTGCACTCCCAGGTAGTTATAGGTTTGCACCCTCTGCACACAGTCACCTCTGATGATCACGGGGTCCATGAGGGGCCTGGGTCTCCTAAAATCCACCACCAGTTCCTTGGTTTTGCTGGTGTTCAATTGTAGGTGGTTTAAGTCGCACCATTTAACAAAGTCCTTGATGAGGTTTCTATACTCCTCCTCCTGCCCACTCCTGATGCAGCCCACGATAGCAGTGTCGTCAGCAAACTTTTGCACGTGGCAGGACTCAGAGTTATATTGGAAGTCCGATGTATATAGGCTGAACAGGACCGGAGAAAGTACAGTCCCCTGCGGCGCTCTTGTGTTGCTGACCACAATGTCAGATCTGCAATTCCCGAGACGCACATACTGAGGTCTGTTTGTAAGATAGTCCACGATCCATGCCACCAGGTATGAATCTACTCTAATCTAATCTAATCTAAAAGGTGCAGTCCTCAAAATGTCAAATAAATAATCCATTAAACCAAAGTGCAAGTGGAGGTTAAAAATGCAAATAAATAAAACCATTAAAATGAGGCTAATACTCGGCTGGAAACTGTGTTTAAATCGATTTGAGCCTTGGTGCCCCTTTAAAAAACTGACTGCTCTTTGGCTTACCCTCATCCGGACCTTGCAGCCCGAGGAGAAGTCCCCCAGCAGGCACAGACACCCTTCTTCTTCTGGCCCATGTCCCTGTTGCCAATCCTACAGTGTATGCGGGTAACCAAAGAGTCCTGCTCCATCCAAACCGTTGTCGATTCCGGCTACATCTGGCATGGGTTCTCTGTACTCCAACTGCTGCGGTCTCAATGGCTTCTCCCAGCGAGAGCACCTCCAGAGCAAAATGGTTGTTCCTGCTCCCAAGACTCTCAACAGGAGCAATCCACAGCCCCCTCCTGAGTGATGGCCACTCGCTCCTTCCTGGGGCTCTGCCTGCTTCCTCTCCTTGCATCGGTTCTCTCTCACTCTTACGCTCCTGCCTCTCTTCTTCCTTTTTCCTTTTACTTTTCTCTCAGTTCATGTGGTCTACTTTTATATGCTGGGGAGTGGTTGCAGGTACGATTGCCTGAATCCCACCCCGGGCTGATACTGAGACAATCAGACCACCTGTTTGTGATGGCAAGGCAACACATGTACTGCCAAGTGCCTCGCACCAACCTGAAGACAAGACGTCTTCACAGCAGATTGCTCGCATCTGCTCCTCTCCCCAGTGCAAGCGCAACCAAATATTAATTTTTTAAAATGGCCACTTTACCTGAGCTGTGGACCTACAAATACCACACATGGGGCTTTGTTGCAGTCCATGAAACAGTCGGGATAGGAGGAATGAAGAGTTCTCAGAAGCTTGCAAACATTCCAACTGAATGTGAAAAGCAGTTTTTTTCATCTGCACTTTCTCTATGAGAACATCAGCTTGTGTATGAAAAAGTCAGGTAAAGCCAGGCTTCAAACACTCAAGTGCTGGAGTTGGAGGGATAGCCTTACCTTGCAGTGTTCCATAGTACTTGGTTTTCAATTTGACATTGCTTGCAAATTGCATGTTTCATACCACTTTTTGGCCCTTGGTTGCTGAAAATGTCAACCACTTTAGTGATTTACCAGTTTTGCATCAATGGATCGGAAATGGCTGTTTTTTGTTAATTATACATAATTCGCCGATCAGCATATAACTAGCCAATCACTAGTTGTTTTTACTATTAAACTAAAATGTAAACTGTGCTTATATGCACTACACTTCCTGGCAAGTTCAAAACATTGTAACAATCTGCCACTGAGTTAATGTAACAGCAATGTTAAAAGTCTGCTTTAGCTTAAATCGACAAAGAGTTGAAAATTCCCACAGTACCAACGCCTGTTACAGTCTGTTGTGTGGAAGTTCATTACAAAGTGGGTGAAGATGAAAGATGGTCACTAGCTGCAGCATATGCAAGGAAAAAGTCCTCTGTGGCGGAACTATAGTGAAGACATTTGTCAATACAAATTTGATAAGACGTTTTAACATTATACCACACAGTAGAATATGTTGACCCTCAACAGGTTTTAATACATACTAGTGAAAATTGCATTCTTTTGACACATTAGTTCTTTTCTTTTTCATTATTTCTGCAATGTTAATAAAATTCATTACGCAATATTTTTTAGTAGTAATATTTTTTATTTGAATAAAAGGCACAGGAATCCATAGTTTAGAAACCCAGTAAAAGAACAAGTAAGAGAAATGTACCTGAATATTTTAGGAAACTTTTTTTTTTTTCTTCAAAGAAATGCTTTTACCTTCTAGTCTGTCTGATCCAGTACTCTTTTTCTAGTACCCCTTTTACATTACCCATGAGTTAACACGTCCACTTTTAGTTGCAAACACACTGTTATCCCAGTGTTTATACATCTATAGTAAACTGCATTGAAGGAGGGCAGCTGTTGGACTGCGTTTATAGCAGAAGGAGAACTGAATAAGTGCTGTTGGAATGTAAAGAGCATGAAGAAGAAAGTGATTTGCTCTGTTATGGTGACATTTCTTCAACTATACTAGTGACAGTATTATAGATTGTAGTTCTAGTAATAGTGAAGCATTTGAAGGTGATGGTTTTGTATAAACAGTAAATTCTGATGCAACTTCTTATTGTGCATGCAGTGTGATAACAGTGCTGTGCAAAGCTGCCTTTCACAGATGTTCAGGGCAGATATATCATGTATTGATGATCCCATACAGATATTCAATCTGTTCATAAATGACGGTAGTTAGATGTAATTTTAACTGACCCCAACACACCAGCAGAGAAACTTATTCAGCACCACAAAAAGAAACAAAATTACGGGGTGCTAATTTGGTCAGATGTCAGTTATGACAAGCTGCTGGTTTAATTGCACTTCTTGTAAGTAATAATTCAAAAGTGTGGCATTGAAATGTGTTAATCAACAAATCCTTTACTGAAAACCCCTTACAGTCCATCCTGAATGTGGATCATGAGTGAAAAACATTTCAGCTTACAATGTCAGGTATTTGAATTTTGCACTCAACTTATCTTTCACTTTGCACAGCAGTGATAAATCCCTTTTGAAATTAAAAACCTTCTCTACTCTTTATTTACCTGAGCAGAATGTTGTTGACAAGTCATAAACTGGACCTGTACTATTACTCAGTTGGCCCTATTTCTGCAGACTGAACAACTTTTTGTTCTTAGTTTTATCTTCACAGCTAAAAATACCTGATATTGTGAAAATAACCAGGGGCCAGAATAATGTTTTTAAATATTTTTCCTCCCTCTTTCCTTGTTGCTCTTTCTCTTTCTTTCACACAATAGACAGTTAATAGATCAGGCTCTCTTTATTTTTAATATTTCACATAGCAGACTGCTCAGATGGCCAAAACGTATATTTATAAGCTTTGCCATTGCATACTCTGTCCCTCTTTCTGTATTACTCATAATCTCAGATGCTCTTTCTGTGCTTTGTGCTGCTATCCATGCACCTGTTTAGGGCTTCCACAAATTATTATTTTGTAAAGAATTAATCTTATATTGACCAAATAATTCAAGGAGGCATATAAATGTGTGCTGTATTTAGATATTAAATATTTTTATATATAGAATTTGAAAACACCAGGATATGAAAAACCACAGCTAAAGTCCAGTAAGAGGACTAAAAGACAACACTGTTAATCATTAAATAATGAAGTCAAAAAAGTCTAAAAGTAAAAAAAATATATTTTACATTAATAATGGACTTGTTAACATGACTTGAAACAAGACCAAATAAAAAGGGTTTTGGGTTCTTTTAGACTTTGTTATAATTAATCCATTCTAATATTTATTTTAGGGTTATATTTTAAAAATTCATTTTAAATTGAGATGGATGCTGTTCATAAACATTGTCAATATAGCTGCTAGGCATATTTGACATAAAGCATCCTACTGATGTTCATACAAACTGAAATTGTATTGCAGGAGATGTACAATTTGTAACTCGAAGACTGAGTTAAAACCAGTATTCCATATTTTTTCAGTCACAAAGCAGCATTAATGATCCATCAAAAATCCTGTGCAAAAGGTTCAATGCAATACAAAAATGAGTTCACTCAGAGCAGTTTTTCTGCTGAAAAAATACTCTTTGTAAATTGTTTCAGACATTGGCGCTGAAGAATTGGACAGAACTGTTTACACTGAAGAACACTTTATAGGCGGCACTTAGTATAACTCCTCCGAAGTGCTACTTTCTGGCGAAACGAGGGCAGCAGGACAGTCATCAGGCTAGCAGAACTTGGGAAGAGCCTAGAACTATATATACTTAAAAGATGTGCCTACACTTTTTAATGTTAAAACCAGGATTTTGCTGAGCTGTACGATCTGCATATCTAAACTGCAGTAGAAAGTGTGTTTGTTTTTAAAAAATCAACTTCACAGCAGTCGCTCTGCTGCTTAGGAACAGCTGCGTGTTGCTATTCTGCAAACTCTTTTCAGTTTGGATCAACTATGTCAGCTGTGCTGGATTCAAAATAATACATCTTACTGAATTGTTTATTGAATGTGATTTGTCTACAGTTTAATGAATGGAGAAAATACCCAAAATTACTTCATAAAGTTGACCTATGTTTATATAGGATGTTATTGTCGCTCAGTTTTGACAACTGGTGATAAGTACTTTTCTTTCAAATCCATGAGGTGACAGTTAAAGAGCTACAGGTTGACAGCCCTGGCATCAAATATCTGGCAAAGGATAAAAATGTAACTGTAATTGAAATAAAACCGGTAAGTGCCTTTACCAGATAATTTTTATGTTCTGCCCAAATACCATGGTTGTAAACTTGTGTCCCAATGCTAGTCACAAGCTGAATTACAGTACTCAAGTTAACCAGCTTCACAACAATAAAATAACTACTGCAGATCAGCTAAGTGTAAATGGGTTACTTATGATACTTGTCTGTTGCTATACATCGGCATACTTCCTTTTCAGGTGTTCATGCATTGAGCTAGTGCTGTCATGGAACACCATAATTTTTTTTTTCCCCAACACAATGAATAATCATTTTCCCATATTTTCAGGTGACATACTTCAACACAGAGGAGAATTTTTCCTGATAGTTGCAGGAACCTTCTTTTGAAGAATGTGGTGCAGCAGCTGCCATGATTAGCCTACTCTAAACAGTACGGGTAGATGACTTAGAAAACATAATTCAATTAAAATTTACATTGATTAATCACGCCAGCCCTACACTTGTTTCACATTACATGCTGTTATTGTATGGTGCCTATTCAAGTTTAGGTGAATCCTAAGCATTGACATATTAATTTTTCCGTGGTTTCTTTGGTTTACCTATTGGAGGGGTGGACAATAGCTCAAACCCAGGGCTTCCTCCTTCCAAACTCTGCCCTGACTATTAAGATATGAGGATTTATGCCAAAAGTAGGAAGACTTTTTTATTTTGTTAGGTTTAGGGCTGGTTTACTGAAACCAACTTCTGAAAGTTTAGACTTGCTTATGCAGTTCATTTTCTTTTGCTCGTGTAGAGTATTTAATGAAAGCAAGATTACAAAGCTGATTGCAAGATGCAGTCATATTCATTGCACTTTAAGTAAATGAAAGGTGTATTCTGTAGCATCTTGCTGTAAGTCTTTTGAAATTATCAATCTTGCACTTTAAATTTCAACTGCTAACTTAGAGGTGTTTTAGCTGTGAAAACATTTTTTTTTACAATTGCTCAATAAACTCAATTATACAACCCCAATCCTCAAAGGCTAGGTTTGAACAAAGCACATGACATGAGGAATGGGTGTGTTGAGAGCCATAATTCTGACATGTTAATTGAGACCATTTCAGATTGAAATGCTGTAAAGTAGCAGCAGACTAAAATATATAAAAATGGCAACCGAATTTTTAGTTTTGGAAACCAAAAATAAACCATATTTACACATTGGTGCTTAACCCTAAACATTTGCAGTAAGCCATCTGTTGGATTGTTGAAGGAATGCGTATTTTTATGCAAGTACCAATAAAATATTTTGATTTTATGCACAAATGGATCAATGAAAATGTTACCATTAATGCAGAGCTACTTGTCCTAAGTATATCAATGACATATATCTTAATGAAAAATACAATAGTTCTGTCATTCCCATCTCTAAATATCTTAATTACAGTATTTCCAGATTAATTCCATATGTAAAATAGAATATACTATATTTTCAGTTTTATATTTTTATAATTTTTCAGTTTCAAAAGACAGTCAATAATCTGCCTGTCCTTGATTTTAGAGTACAGAAATACAATAATCTCCATTACTCCCATTATTTAATCAGACAGGGCACCTTCCAAAAGCTAGTCATTTTAGACAGCTGAACCTTTGTACTTTGATTGCATTATTATTCTTGATTTTATTTGTTTGTAATACTTGTTAAATAGTTTTTAGGTATTATTTTTTGCAAAAGACAGTTTGTGAATTGTGCCATGCACATAACTGTCATGAACTTTTTCTCTCCTTTCACTCTTTCCCTACTAGTAAAATGTTCACTTAACATGTGAGAGTAAAGTTAATTTGTCTTTTAAATGACCTTAGTTTAAATACGTATCATATCTCCTGGTCTAAGATGGAGGAAAGTTGCTTGTCACACCTTTCACACTACTGTGATTCTTTAGTGCTGAATTTCTGGTACTTTTAATAAAGATAATAGTTTCCTGGTTTATTTTAGTTTATTGCTTTAAATTTGAACTTCAAGGAACTTTTCTGAACCATTCTTTGATAACTTTGTTGTGAGGACAGCTTGATATGTGGTTAATATGTATCAGATAATTTATTTTGCATTTGGAAACATATGGTGGAGATAAAGAGCGCTTACAGTGAAAGGCAGCACCTTGCCACATACATTTTAGATGATTGCCTTCCTCTTTATAAATGACTGAATTTATATCCTAAATATGAAATACGTAAATATGTTATGGCCTTCATTAACATATTTACACTTACAGCCTTTATAGCTTGTGGGTGATGTTGTCATCCAACTACATTATAATTAAGTTTCTTGGGGAAATCCATCCTTCCATTCATTTTCCAAAGCTGCTAATCCAGTTCAGCAAAGGCAAAAAGTGCAAGGTGAGCAAACACTAATGTAAATTATATTCTCATATACAGTAAAAAATAAGTACCGTTAGTTTTAAATTGCTAAATGCTTTATTTCACAGAAAAAAATACTTTTATTTTCATCATCATCTGCTTTTGTGTTTGCATTTTATGCTGATAATTTTACTTTTTAATTTGTGTTATTGAAAAAATATTTTGAAAGTATTTGCATGGTGAAAATTACATATTACATCTCAAAGACATGGTGGTACTGGTGGAATAAATTCTGTATACATATTTTGTGGTGCATTCATTCATTTTGCATAATTTGACACTTATTTACAGTTTTTCATTGGAGATGCTTCCTTCTACTGCTTTGTTAAAGCTAATCAGGCATGGAACAAATCAAAGTAGTTGTAAAAATTCTGCTGGGTCTTCTAAGTTCCAGCCACAGACAAGAAAACACATCAGATATCAGCACATTCTGTAACACCACTAATGGACCATGCTGCTAAATGGAATAGCAGAGATACACAGAAGTCTTGCATCAGGTGGGTGAAGACTGACTCCAGTTTTCTAACTCTGCAATGTCTGTGCAAGCACCTGCCTAATTAACTTGCTCCAAGTGAGTGAACCCAAATGAAACCGCACAAATGCTGAAAAGACTGTGGAAACCAAAAGTAAAAATTCAAACAATACCAAATAAGAGGAAGAATTAGAACACTTTAAAGAAGGGAAATATACTGTAAAAAATTCATCAAATCATAAATGGAGATACAACATAACCATGGAAAAATGTCACCAAGACATCAGATTTATCCAAAGGAGATCAAAGTTTTGGGGCCGTGTACTATTATACATTTAGTCATTAAAGAGAGAAGATGAAAAGGCTTACTTGTTCTTCCTGATTTTTTTTTTGTGTGTAAACAATGCAAACAAAATAAGAGTTTTACCATGCTCATTGATTTTCTTTTTAGTTTTATAGGTTTCAAATGCCTTGAATATTATGAAATAAAATGGACTAAGATTTTATTACTACATGGTACTTGAAGAATAATTTTCTTTGACGTTATTACTATGAAAATGAAAGAACAATAATCAGGCACTGGGATATCAGCAGCTTACTTTATATGTGGATCGAACGCCTCAAAACCTAGAAGCTTTTTTTACGTTTCAATGAATTACAATTAAAGATTAATCTGATGTCACTTCTCAGACTGAAACAAGAGATTATAATTGAAAATAACTACATTCACATTTTCCCTGATTTTTCCTTATTTTCCCGCATTTTACAGCATTGAGAAGCATTTACGCAAAGCCAAAATCAGATACAGCCTCGTCTATCCAGCTAAACTGAGAGTGGATATTCAAGACAAGTTTTACATTTTTAGTTCTCTGGGTGAAGCAGAGAAAGAGCTAATAAAACTGATCCCGACGCCTTTTGAAATATGATTGTGAATCACATCGTGTCCTGGAAAGACAAAGAAGACTTTACCTGCAATTTGGCCTATTTGCAGTGAGACTTTTGTTGTAATTATACATTTCATACGTTTTATTACACATTTTATTTCCTTTCCTGCTACTTTGTTTTAATTACAATTAAAATTGTATATGTATATATGTGTGTAGGCGGCACGGTGGCGCAGTGGGTAGCGCTGCTGCCTCGCAGTTGGGAGACCTGGGGACCTGGGTTCGATTCCCGGGTCCTCCCTGCGTGGAGTTTGCATGTTCTCCCCGTGTCTGCGTGGGTTTCCTCCGGGCGCTCCGGTTTCCTCCCACAGTCCAAAGACATGCAGGTTAGGTGGATTGGCGATTCTAAATTGGCCCTAGTGTGTGCTTGGTGTGTGGATGTGTTTGTGTGTGTCCTGCGGTGGGTTGGCACCCTGCCCGGGATTGGTTCCTGCCTTGTGCCCTGTGTTGGCTGGGATTGGCTCCAGCAGACCCCCGTGACCCTGTGTTCGGATTCAGCGGGTTGGAAAATGGATGGATGGATATATGTGTGTGTGTGTGTGTATATATATATATATATATATATATATATATAATATAATTTTTTCTTGCATATATATGAGTATGTGTATACAGTATGTCCAGGTATGCATTATGTGTATGTAATAATGTTTCCCCCCCGCCCCCAAATGGAACTGTATTAACATCACACTAGGAGTGTACTATTATACATTATCTGCATGGGTACTGTTTAACATTATACCCTGGGTTTATTCTTTCAAGACTGTTTAAGATCATATTATAGGCTTATAGTATTTGGACTGTACTTTAGCTCTACTTTATTCCTTCTACACCGCTCCTTAGGGACTTGTTTTGTTCTGGACGTGCTCTGTCTCTAGGCACGTCAGAGGACTGGGACTTTGTGAAGAGTGCTTTTGCCTCACTTGGGGAGACAAAATGGGTGGACAGGGGGTTTGGGGGAGGAGAGAAAGACCGCAAGCTATTTCTGATGTATCCTTTTCATCCCCAAATTTGTAAATGCCAATACAACAATAAGCTTCATATTCATAACTCCCTGAAATATTGGTAATAAGGATTAAAAGTATCATGTGTAACAATATAAAACCTTAATTTAAGTTTATAGAATGACAACAAAAGTTCAGAAGCAATGTCTGTATGACCAAACAGTAAACTTTCAGAGCTGGAATGTCAAAGGTCTCAATTATGAACTAAAGAGGAATAAAGTATTCTCTCTACCAAGGGAGGTACTGAGTAGCCTATGGTTGCTCCCCCGGAACATGCGTAGAAGGGGTGTCGCGGCCGGGCATGTGACCCGGCCACCTTCCACAATGTACCTAGAAGAATTGATGCTGTTTTGAAGGCAAAAGGTGGTCACACCAAATATTGATTTGATTTAGATTTCTTTTTTGTTCATTCACTGCATTTTGTTGATTGATGAAAATAAATGATTAACACTTCCATTTTTGAAAGCATTCTTTGTTTACAGCATTTTTTCACACCTGCCTAAAACTTTTGCACAGTACTATATATAAATATATACACACAAACACACACACACCCATACATATAAAATTATAATTATAACTAATCATGTAAGCCTGTGCTGTAAAAAGCCCAGGGTCATAGAAGCTATTGAAATAATCAGAAAAAAAACCTAAAATCCTAGGAGGATGAAAACTGATTCCTAGGAGGATTTGTTTTGCTGACATGATCGCATCTCTTGTGCTTTAGCGACAGGAGGAAAAGTAAAAGGGATAAAATTTTGCTGATGTTATCGGCTAAGCGACTTTGTCTCTCTTCAGAGGTTTCGTTTTGCCAACATGCTTGCCTTGCTTGAGTATTAGCGGCAGGAAAAAAAGTAAAAGGGATAACGTTTTGCTGATGTTGGCGGCTAAGTGACTTTGTCTTTCTTCTGAGGTTTCATTTTGCTGACATTCTGGCCCCGCTTGTGTTATTAGCGGCTAAGTAAGTTTTCTGTTTCCTCGGAGTTCGAGCCCTTACCTCTTACTTCCGGGCCAGACAGACACACACACTTGCACACGTAGATGTAAGATTGTAATTAAAACATTAAAGTAGCAGGAAAGGAAATAAAATGTGTAATAAAATGTATGGAATGTATAATTACGGCAAAAAAAATAAAGTTGACTCCCCACTTTTTATCATGTTAGAGGGAAAAAAAGTTATAAATGTAAATAAGTAAAAAGGTTAATAAAACAAGAGTGTTGTCTAGAACACTAAAATTTAAAAGCTGTCATTTGTGAAGTGTAGACAGTAGTACAGTACTTTGTTTCCTAGTACATTAAATATGCTTTATTTCTATCATGCCAAAATAATAAAAAATACAAACTCTTGACGGCACTGACGCAAAACAGCAAGCTACTTTTGGATGGGATGCCAGTCAATTACAGGCCCTACTCATGTATGCACCAATGCTCATATTCAGTGAGTCAATTTATGGTTGGCTAAAATACCTATTTTTAGGGATGTTGCAAACATGAACAGAACAAGCAAATTCACAAACAAATTTTCCATGCTGATAATTGCCATTGTGCCATCACATATTAATTTAAAATACTGTATATGTCTCAGGTCATGGATTGGATATACAGAAAACTTAACTCATTATCTTTTTTTTTTAAAAGTTTCATTGCTATACAAACATTATTGTTGAAAAATATCTGTCAAATGTAATTAATTTTAAACACTAAGTTCTTCTTTCACTGATTATTTCTTTTTGTAATGCCTTTCATAATGAGTACTATCATAAACTGCACACTCTATAGTCATTACTGGCAGGGAGTATTCTTTAATATTTTGCCAAAGGTTACCTCTGGTGCTATACCCTGTGTCAAATCTGTAGAGTTTCATGGTGGCTTCTAATAGTACTTTGATCTCTGTGTAGGAGGTCAGACAGGCATGTTTAATACCGCTCCATGTTTTGTTCACAGTAGGATTCCAAGTGCCTCCTGTGTCTCCCTAGACATACTGGAGAACTGATGTAGGCTTCTTTCAAGTTTGCCATTACAGCAGGACAACCTCAACAAGTGTTACCAGCTTTGAAATATTAGGAAGTGGGAGCTGCAGGGGTATTAAAGGCTCAGTGAGTCATCCTGCAGGTGGAGCCATGGACTGCAGGTTCGCAAGCCTGGCAGTGGGAGTAGGGGGCTTGGTGTGGTGCCTTGCCAGGGCCACAAACAGCAGCAGGGACCCGAGCCTAGGAACAGCACAGTATGTTGGCTGAATTACTGATTAAGTGGCTTATTGGTTCCAAGGACCCGTTTTAGGGTTAAGCTAAGGAGACTTTTATTTTATGGGGCTGCACTGGGGACTGAATTTTAAGGACAGCCTCCTGCAGTGTGTTGTAACCTCATTTTAATGGACTATTTGTTTTTAACCTTCACTTGCACTTTTATTTAAAGGATTATTTATTTTTGGAACTTTTTACATTGCACTATTTATTTGGACACTTGAATTGATTGTTTAATAAAAGCACCAAGGCACTTTGCACCTACTCCTTGCTGTGTTTGTGTGTTGTGTCCTCATTTGCTTGGTTTGTCCCATCGGTACAATATCGGTAGTAGTTGGTTCTAGAGCTCGCTAGAACAACTTGTAGAGTAGATCTAACATGCACCATCACATCAATATCTATATGTGTGTTACCTTATTTTAAATTTACTAATTCTAGTTGCTTTTATTTATACTACTTTAAAAGTGCCATTTATATAAAAAATATCAAAATATGAACTTCAAATAGGAGTTAACCTAAGCAATGTCATGAAGAATGACATTATAAGATCAGAAAATGTATTGACTTGTTAGGTTGTTTAATAAGTAGCATTCTTTGCCTAATAAAAACTTCATAGTATACATTATTCTTAAAATGATTCAAATTTCACTAATTTCCCATCTGTAGCTTATGTTAGGTGAGAAATTTTATAGGATTAAAGAGAAAATGGATAAGTATCAGACTTTTGTGTCCTAATAGTACAAATATAATGGGAGAATGATTGTGTATTAGTTAACTGTTTTAAAAATGAGTTTCTGATTATTATTTTACATTTGGCTGATAACTTTATCCAAGGAGACTTACAACTTTATGATACATTACTACTGTCTACTGATTTATTTAGGAGTTGAGAAACAGGCAAGTTATATTACTTGCTTAAGATCGCCTAGTCCAGGGATGGCAAACCTGTAGCCACTGCGGCACTCCAGGACTGGAGTTTGCCACCCCTGGCCTAGTCCAATGCCTTAGCCACCACCTCACACTACTGGCTTGATTTTTATGTATTGACATTCATAATGAAATCTCATACAGAGACTTACAAAGCAAGTAATTGCAAGATTACACTACAAATGGATTCAGTGCATGTATTGACTGCCCATGCATCATTGTTAAATCATCTTAATCCAATTTAGAGCCACCATTACCAGTTAACTTAACATGGACATCTTTGGGATATGGGAGGAAAACCGGAATGCCTAGAGAAAATTCCATTCATACACAGGGAAAGCCTGCAGACTTCATACAGAGATTGACAGGGTCTACCTTTAATCCTAGGACTCTGAAATGCTTATCTCAGTGCACAATATTTCCACTCTTCCTTTGAATGAGGAGGAAAAAATGATTACATATGAAATGTAAATACATGAAGTGTAAATGTGATAAATAATAGTTTTGAAGACATTGCAAACTGGTATTATTAAAGTTCTGAAAATTGTAGATCTTTGATTTTGCTTCTTTTAGGGAATACTTGTTTCCTTCTGCAGTCTGAAGTCCCAATTTCTGGTGGAATGATGAGCCTAACTGACAGAATTGTGCATGTGTATGTGGTAATACGTGTTTTCTATAATTAATTGTTTCCTTATCTAGGATTAGCAAGTTTCTGCTTTGTGCCCATTGCTAGCAGTATGGGCCAGGACTACCATATCCCTTTCTACCAAAACTGAAGATTTAAAACTTGGACAGATGTATGTGCAATAAGTTTTTTCCTTTTTTTTTTAATACATTTATTGAATATATTTTTCAGTCTAGAGTAACACAAGTACAGTGTGCATTCTATTCTGATGTTTGGAAGTTTTGTCAATTTTTGCAGGGTATCTAGTTTTCATCCCAGTGCAAAGATTTGATGTCAAATGGATTGGCTAAATTTACATCCAGGTCGCGGGGCTTATCTTGTGTTTTTTGGTATTGTGATAGACTTTGCAAGTGTAGACTAAATCATATGCTGTTTAATTATAATCCATCCATCCATCCATTTTCCAACCCGCTGAATCCGAACACAGGGTCACGGGGGTCTGCTGGAGCCAATCCCAGCCAACACAGGGCACAAGGCAGGAACCAATCCTGGGCAGGGTGCCAACCCACCGCAGGACACACACAAACACTCCCACACACCAAGCACACACTAGGGCCAATTTAGAATCGCCAATCCACCTAACCTGCATGTCTTTGGACTGTGGGAGGAAACCGGAGCGCCCGGAGGAAACCCACGCAGACACGGGGAGAACATGCAAACTCCACGCAGGGAGGACCCGGGAATCGAACCCAGGTCCCCAGATCTCCCAACTGCAAGGCAGCAGCGCTACCCACTGCGCCACCGTGCCGCCCTTAATTATAATCATAAATTGTATTTTTTTCCTGATGCTACTTGCGTTATCGGGAATGGTTGAGTTTTTCTTGATTTTTTTTTTAAAATTATAATTCTGTTTATGTGAACAGTATATTATATCTGTAAATCCCACCTTTACTAATTCTGAGCATTATGTAATTCTAAAATGAATGTGCTTCATGTATTAAATGGAGAAACAGGTGATCACTAATACTGTTTCTAGTCAGAAGAAAACCATCTCAAGAATTAAAACTTTAAAATAAATGTATGTATTCAAAAACAACTTCATATTTTCTTGTACTCTCTCTATATAGTTTTTGCCTACCATTTTAAGATGGCTAGGCCAGCCAAGCAACATATCTATATTTTTAAGTCTACTATGGCCTTCCCTTCTTTACTTATTTTATGGTGCTGTAAAATAAGAATGAGATTTGAGATTTACTATGATGTGCAGTGACTTCTGAAGAGAGAAGAAAGCATTCCCCATTGTTGTCAACAGTGGATGTAGCAAACAGAAGTCGAATTTGATGAGTGACTTCATTTGCCAAATATTTAAGGTAATGCAAAGTAGAGTGGTATTCCAGACAGCAAGTGTCTAAGAATAGACAGCTGCTCATACTGTGCTACTGCAGTGCCAAAAGCTAAAAGAGATGTGACGTTGTACAAGCCCTATAAAGTTACAACAGATTGCGTATTTCTTTTGAATCAGCTCACAGTCTTGTTTTGCTTTGCAAGGGTCTGTGGGAAGTCTGTGCCCCAGGGAGTCACTGCCAGTTATCGGCAACTCCCTGTTTCTGATTTGTCAGAAACTGTACAGAGAGTTGTTTTTGTTTTGAATGGATCAGACTTTCAGTTTCTAAACTGACAGAAATCTTCAGGTGTACTGTTTATTTGTTCCAAGGGGAAATTTTGCAGAATCCCATAAAATATTCAAATAAATGACAAAACACACACACAAGAATTACAAAACAAGGAAGGTAAAAAAAACTTGTCTAATGATAACAGAGCAATCTCTTACCAAATTTTAAAGGCATATTGTCAAAGGTATGAAGGAACCCAGATAGCATTTTGGTCCACTTCTGTTGAATAATTCGTTAGCTAAAAGTACCATTGTCTTCATTCTGTCCTCCGCTACTACCATCAGTAGGTTGCCAATATTTCCCATAACTGAGCTTGCATTCTTAATCAGCTTGTGGATTCAGTGGGTTTCTCCTGAAGTGATATTTCTGGCCCAGCACAGTACAGAATAGAACATTATACTGGCTATTACAGAGTTCTCAAATGCTTAAAGGATATCAATACCCACAGTAAAGGAATGCATTCTCCTGAGTGAAAAGGGTCTGTTTTTGCCTTTTTTATGTAGTTTCTCTGTGTTACTAGACCAGTCCAGCTTTGTCATTGATGAGGATCACCAAGTACTTGTTGCAGTGTATCACCTCGACATCCACTACCTGAAAAGTGACCGCCAATGGCATAAATCTGTTTGGCGTAGTAAAAGTCAATAATCAGTTATTTGGTTTTAATGATGGCAAGTTATTATTAGAAAATTGTAGGTATTTGCTCTTATTTAGAGTGACAGAGTTGATACAAAAAATAGTACAAACTTCACTGGACTCAAAATGGTTGGCATCTGTGTAATTGACCATCATTTATTTTCTTTAGTGTCTTTTAAGAATTTGAATTTCATTCCTGAGGTCTCAAAGTACAGAGAACACTGTGGCTTCTGAAGGTAATGTGTCAAATAATAAAATGTGAGATGGGAATGAAAATGTGTTTAGTGAATTTTCAATGCAGGATAGAATGTGGACTGACTACTTCTTGGAGTTCCTTTGTACAATATAAATAGTGCATTTGTAGATTTTTTTTGTTAAAACTTTTTAAAACTTTTTATTATGTTGTAGCATTCAGTAGACTAATATGCAGTCTTTAGTTAATAAAATATATTCAAGTGCAGCTTTTGGCGTAGCCTGGTTCCACTGAAATAATAAGGATCACATTACTCCATTTCACAAGTGTCGTGCTTCCTGCCTGCTCTGCTTTTGGTAGACTGAAAATATGGACAAGTTTGTGTGTAGATTTTATGAAAGTGCACCGCCTATAATAACAATCAATTTTTATGTTACATTTAAATACCGCTGTATTTAAATATTTGGGCACTGTGTGTGTTTTCAAGTGATTACTTCCATTTTTCAATATTTGAGGTGAATGTTTGTATTCTTTGTTTTGGTGTTTGTGGCATTTTGTAGTGATGATGTCGTTCATTGTGCCATACATAATTCCCTGCTAAGCATATGCAACGCGCACTCTCGTGTGATGTCACAGGTGTCATTTCTGTAGATACAGTTGGCATACTCTGCAAAGTGATGGCTGTGCTTTCTCTGGTAAGTCAGCCATCTGTGAGGAGGAAGATATCTTGTGTATACTGAACCGACCCACTTGCTGAAGGCTGTTTCCTCTGTGATACCAGCAGATCATCCCATAAATGGTGCCTACCTGATTTCTGTCTTGTTTGCGCAGCCAGCGGTTCCTTTTCTAGGTGGTGGCTGCACAATTACTCTTCTGTCTAACCATGCACACAACAGCAAATGACAGCTTTCTTGTTTAGTTCTATCTGCCAGCATGCTACATGGCATCAGTTTATTTGTGTAATGTATAAATACTGGCCCTGACCTTTAGAACCTTCCTTGATTAAGATGCTGTAATATTTAACCTATAGTTCTAGTTTAACCCATTCTTTTCTTGACCTTTTCTTGACCTTGAGTTCTGCCTGCTTCCCTATTAAGTATTTGGGTATAATTGATTTTCTGGTTATAAAACCTTAGTTGTTATTTGACCATGATTTTATTTAGCACCTAAGGTACTTCATCTCTGCATTGGCCAAGAAATTTTTTTTTTTTCTTGGCTCAGCTGAATCATATAACAATCCACTGGAATATGTGCTGAGGGTGACAAGTATTTGGCCTTTAAATATACTGAATTGTGCATTACAGTTTGAATATGTAAGATTTTTAAAATCCTTAGCTAGTAGTTGCTTTGAATAGTGTTACTTTCAATCCATCAATCCATTATTGTTTCTTTTTGGTCTAATTCAGGGTTAGGGGTAGGGTATTAGACACAGACTGTCCCTTTTAAATAAACAAGGGCACCATGTGTCATTATATGTTTCAAAAGATGAACAATTTGGGTGTACAAGAGCTCCAGTATTAGCATCAGTTCTGTGTAAAGTACCCAGCATCCATATTTGAGTAAAAGTAGAGTTACTTTTCTAGAAAGTGACTCAAGTAAAATTAGAAAAACTAAAACATGAGAAAACCAAAGTAGAAGCTTTAAAGTATCAGATATTAGCTTTACTTAAGTATGAAAAGAACAAGTAAATGTAGGATGTCTCCCTGTTTTATATATATATAGTACCAGTCAAAAGTGTGGACACTCCCAGATATTTTTGATAGAAACTGAACCTTTTGTATCAAGACGCACATTGATTTAAAAGTACAGCAAGACATTAGTAGGGATTCCAATGTCTTTTACTACTAGGAATGACTGATTTTAATTTATTACTCACATACTCTCACTACAGAGTCCTATTTTCAGCTGTCATTCATTTAGTGTTCTCATAGTAAACTCCCATAGCTCATCCATAGTCATGTACAAATGCTAATTAGTTATTTGAGAAACCTTTGTTAATTGCATTAGTACTGCTGAAATCTGTTATTCTGTGCACTTGGGTTGCAAGGTACTAGCATTCCTACCTTTTTTGCAAAGTAAAGGTTATTCCATGAGACAGATTGCCAAGAAACTGAAGATTTCATACAAAAGGTGTCAATTTACTGTCTTGAAAGAATAGGGCAAACTAGATCTAACCAGAACAGAAAAAGAAGAGGAAAAATCAGATATAGAACTACTTAAGTAGATAAGTACATCAGAGTCTGTAGTTTGAGAAACAAATGTCTTATAGGTCCTCAGCTGGGCGGTTCTTCCTCCCAAAGGTCATCTTTGTAAATTTCTGCAACCTATTGCACTACATGAGTCTCTTTCTGAAATTTCTGTATTTGAAATGGAGTTAAACAAACCTAGACTGCCATTAGCTTCTGTGCATATTATCACTCTGAAAAACATTGTCTACTGTGAATAATCAGAATACAGCAACTGAGATGATTCTCCATCAGATTAAGGTTCAGTATAGGATGAAGAGTAATTTTTTATGAAAATCAATGTTAAACCCAAGAACTGGTATATGTAGTGTAACACATTATAAGGAATTTTTATGATCAATGAAATAACTCAAACACAAAAGTATATACAATGGGACCTGTCATTTAAATAAACAAGGTCTGAAAATCTTTGTCTGGCAGAGTCATATTTTACCTGTATAGCATACTCCGGGAGTCTTTTATGTGGAAACATATTAAGAGACTACATTGCTTTATGCTTGCCAGATACTTTGATCTTATTTAACATATCATAGTAACTATGATATCATAATATCATAATAACAGTACCAGTATGAACATTCCCTCTAGTTAGGCATAATTCTCAAAATTGTAAATTTTGAATACAGGCGCCCTGCCTGGAGTTTGTTCCTGCCTTGCGCCCTGTGTTGGCTGGGATTAGTTTCCATGACCCTGTATTAGGATATAGTGGGTTGGATGATGGATGGATGGATGTTTATTCATGTGGAGAACAGGTTAAAAGTAACAGTCATTCTCCTGAGCTACAGAACAAGCATTTATTGCATCCTGACTGGTTTCTTCAAAAATATGTGCCCTATGATACACTGCCAACCCTTCTAGTGATGATTGCTGACTTTTAACTATTGCCACCTGGATAACTTCAATTACCTTAAAGTTACCTCAAAATAGATAAATTGTTTATCCATCCATCCATCCATTCATCCATCCGTCCATCCATCCATCCGTCCATCCATCCATCCAGTTCCCTAACCTTGTTGATCCAGGGCAGGGTTATGGGCAGATGCCAGTTCTTATAACACACTGTTCGTGATAAGCAATGAATATATTCTTAAAATGATTTCTGAGTTAATTTCTTAATATTTGCATGCGAAAATGAAATTTGTACATACCCACATTCTAGGTTGATTAAGGAGACCAATACTATTTCCAGCATAATCTGTGAATATGAGCTATTTATATTTTATTATAACATTTATTATATTATTCATTGAACAGACACCCACAAAAATTAGTATTACAGTATTTTATTATACATACCTGCAATTTGAGTGATTTCAAAGTACAAGATTAAAAACAGATAAAACTGGATTTATATTTAAATCAAACTTTATAATACTGGCCTATAAACACACATTAACCATTATCAAAAAAGGAAAAAAAAGTACACACAATGTTTTAGCTGAATTATCCAGAATTTTTCAAAAAGAGAGATTCATCTGATGAAAACATTAATTTAATTGATTTCTGCAGGCTATATTTAGCTCAGGTGAACTTTGCCAAGCAGCTTTTAAGGTAATTAACTTGCCTATACTCTGCCATAACCTCCCTTATTGAGAGTAATTCAGATAGGGAGTGACTTTAATTTGAAATGTACACATCTATCACTGTGACCCAATGAATGGAACTTGCTTTATGTCTAAATGTTAATTAAGAGAATTAAGCTGACGCATTAAATATACTGGTGTATAATGAGTTTTTTTTTTTTTTGTGTGTGTGTGTGTACTTGTATAATAAAATTTAACCATGCAGTCAAAAGCTTAGATGGTGAAAATTGTGCATTTGTTTAGAAAAAAAGTAGCCACGTATAAGTTGCAGATAGTGGCTTTAAAAAAATGATTCACCATCCCATTCTACTTTTTATAATGAATTTTATTACAGCACAGAATTTGAGTGTATTTACTTTTTGCCGTGGATCGATGCTAAAACTGATATATACTATATGCACAAACAAATTAAAAAATTAATATGCTATAAGTATAAGTTTGTCACATCTAAATAGTCCATCCTTCAATTCATCAATCCATTCTCCAAATTTACTTATAAAGGGGAGGGTTGTGGGGAAGCAATCATAGCAATCATATGGTGCAAAGCAGGAACAACATCTGGACAGTGCACCAATCCTTCAAACTGCAAACACACACACACACAGAGTCCATTTAGCAATGCCAAGTCATGTCTTTGGACTGTGGGAGGTAACTGGAGCACCTGGTGGAAATAACGCAGGGAGAACATACAAACTCCATGCAGGGAGCACCCAAGACACAAACCCCGGCCTCATGCTGCCCTCTAAATAGTTTCTGTTGGAACTTAATATTTTTTAGACCTATCATCAGTATTTTATTGGTTTACACCTGTAGTTATTTCACTTGAGTTCAGGTTAAATGCACTTTTAGCATGACTAGAAAGTCCCAAGTTGTTTAGTAAAGCTCTTTAAAAAACTATGTCATAAAGAAAATTCAACAGTGAAGGCAAATCTGGGATAGGGATTTTTAAAACCAACCAGATATTAAAAAGTTTCAAAAACGTGAAAAACTGCATATTCTCCCAATACAACTACTCTCCTCTCTTAGAGTATTTTAGTAGATGCAAGATGGAATTCAATTGTTTTGGGGTGTAGAAGGCAAGATGATGTAATAAGAACATTAAAACCCTGGAAGAAAAATAAGATGCAATCTGCCAAAAACCTGTGGCCTAGGCTTGGAAGATGGGACTGCCACCTTGAAGGTACTCCCACATAAATTAAAATGATAAATAGCTCTGGAAATACTGAAAGCATTTTTAAAATCAAGGGTATTGGCAACAATACAAGATCTGTATTATCGAAAGTGCATGAGTCCAGTCCTTCCCTGTTGGATATGATTGTATGTGCTTATCCTAGAAATTAGATGGGATTACTTCCTTATTTTCACACCAATTTCTCTGCCTCTTCACAGTTGATTCAGATTTTCTCTGACCTTTCTTCTTCACTGCCAGTTAGCATCTGCCCTACTTGGTTACTCCAGGTAGCTTGATGCAATAAGTGACTTAACCCCACTGATTTATTTATTTATTTGTTTTATTTATTTTCTCCCTAAGCCAGGATCATTATAGTAGCATTCATGTTGCTTGTTCTATGTTTTAAAAAACAGAATCACATGTTTATTTTGATATTAGTTTGTCAGGGTAGTTAAGCATTTAGCCCTTAGGAGTTTTTTAGACTGCAGTTATTGAATCCACAGAGACCAGACACTCAATTTTGGACAATTGTCCACCTCCATCATCTGGAAGGTTGCTAGACCTCCATCACACCCTAAAGGATACAACTCAGGAAATGCGTTTCTGAGGTGTCTTAAAAACAAAATTTCTGGATTCGAGGCAAGAAAAAGCGTTAGGCTGTATGCCAGTCTTTCACAGGATACAACATAACACACTTTAAGACAAATTATTGTTCCTATTTAATCTAATATGTATATCTTTGGGATCTGGGGGAAAAAACAGTACAAGAATGTAGAAAAAAACTCTTTTGAATATGAGGAGACTTACACCTAGAAAATGACTGGGCTATGAATCAAACCTTTGAGCTTTGCGGAAGCAGCACTAATCCTTTCCTTGCATGATTTTTGGCTATACAAGAAATATATTGTTGTTTTCATATTTTATTAGGTTGAAGATATTAAGTAAGTGAAAAGAAAGTTAGATAATACATAAACAAATAAATAGCTGAGCCAATGTGAAATTCCTGCTTGTGTGCTCCACTATATGTAGCTTTATAGGCTTTAATTCTATCCTCAACAGTCTGATAGTCATAATTGTAGATCTAGCTTATTTTTTATTATTGGTGATTTTCTACAACTTTATTTTTAACTCTTCCTGGGGTCAGTTTTTTGCATTGTTATGTGGTTCACACAAGGTCATTCTCAATGACAAAGAGTTACATTTACAGACATGATGCCTTCAACCTTGAAAATCTTCTTATTCCCTTTGAAGCTTATGACATCCTGTTTCCTTTTTGTTAAAATACCAGCTGTTATACTTAATGACTTAGATGATTAGCAGCCAGCAGTTGATACAATTAGTAATAAGACAGACTACTCCTGTAGTCTAAACCTGCATCATATTGATGATGCAGAGACCAGCTGGCAAAACATACTGTACATGCATTAATTGTACTCCCCAAAGAAGTAAAATAAAATTTTCCTTTTTCGTTTGCAGCTGCATTTCACCATTTATATTTTTATATGTTGTGTATTCCTAGAATGATGATCAATTCAGTTCTGTTCTTTTAAAAACATTTGAAATATCATCCATTGCGTACACTTTAAATACCACTGCAACAAATATAACATTTTTGTATCTTTAAGCCCACATTCACTTTCTCTGCACTAACATTCACAGTCAAGCTAAAGAATATGCTAGATTTTTTTTTCTATAAGTTGTTATACCTATGTTTAATGATTGACATTTGTTATGTGTGTAATTATGCTTTTTATGATACTTTGCAACATTGCATGGCTTGAATATTTCATTATGAATTAAAAGATAAGTTAAATGCTAGTGATTTCTGTATTTAAAAGGAATTTATCACTGCTACCTTTTTGAGGAAGGACTCAAGCGCCTGAGCCATTTTTAGATGTTCTCAGTAAAAAGAAAATATTTCCTTATCTTGCTGTGGCATTACTGACACCAACCTCTTTGGCCTAATTTCCTGTAGGAAGTATAAATGTAGCTTGAGAAATTACCATTAAATTTAGTTTCAGAGTCCTTGTTTGCAATTGGACTGTACTATAAACCCTTAACATATGTATAGTTATAGTGTTAGTTGTAGTAAAAAAACTAAGCCTTATTAAACCATTATTTAATTTTTACAAGAATTAAATTCCAACTTCTGCTTGTTGAAGAAGTATATTTGAGTAACACAACTGTTTCAACATACCAGAGGAAATAGTGGTTAGCTGCTGTGGGGAGAACACAATGTAATATCTGCAAACTGCAGTAGCAATGATTGAGAATGTGACAGTTTCCAGTAATTTTATTTTATCACATTCTTGTGAATTCCTGACATAAGGAAGTGCTTGTTAGATTCTTCCTTTAAGGCACTTGTATGTTTCAACAAACACTAAATACATATTTTTTTATGCATCTAAAAGTGACTTGTAGTAAAATATTTTCGTTGCACTGCTTTTTATATGACCCTGCGTCAAACTAAATTCATCCAAATAGTTATACAGAATTAAAAAAGACGGCTATGTAAAAGAAAAACTACGATGAGCTACATAGATTATTCTTGGCAGGTAGTGGAAACTTCTTGTTTTTTTGTGTACTTTTGAAACATACTGTACTCTGTCATTATCTTAAGATTGATCTGTACCACTTTAACTCCATCTGCCATAGCTTTAATTGCTTCTAAAGTAACCTTCATTGAAGATGTTAAATAGGAGATGTAGTGTGAGTTGTTTACTTGTTTCTTTGCCTAGCCTTCCCACCTAACAGATATTGAACTCATTTTTTTAATGTCTATTTTATTTTATATTCGAAAGCTAGAACATTACAATGGCATATTACTTAATCAAACATATAATAATAACCATTTACTTCAAATTGAATACAAAGAAAACAAAGAAAAAATAGAAATACAAAGAAACAAAAACCAGATTCAACTCCCTCCCGAGACTCGGAGAGAGAGAAAAAGAAGAGAGACATGAACAAAAAAAAATCTAACCTTTCAAATGTGATAAAACAGTTACTAGCACAAGAAAGACAGTCATGCTTATTCTTAAATAATAATAATTCATTCTTGGCATGTTTTAAAAATATTTTGGAAATATCCTCTAAGTGAGAATTATAATTTTTTGTAATTTGAGATAATATAGACCATTGCTTACCCACTGAGTTATAGAAGGTTGGTGTAGATTCTTTAAGTTGAGCAAGATTCGTTTGCATGCTAATAGTTGTGGTATAGACTTTGCACTTTAATGTCATCTGGAAGTACACAGAATATCACTGTTAATGAATTAGAAGTGATTGTAACACCAAGGATGTCTTTAGAAGTATGTTAAGATTTTTGTCCAAAATTACTGTAATTTAGTGCATTCCCAAAACATATGGCCTGGTGTTGCTGGAGCTAGATGACCGCACTTGCATGTTGGGTCTTACCCTGGGTACATTTTAGACCTATATATGCAAGATAAATGTGATCAATGAAAAGCATTTAGTTGAATTATGAAATAATTTGGT
Organism: Erpetoichthys calabaricus; assembly: GCF_900747795.2. Lineage (NCBI taxonomy): Eukaryota > Metazoa > Chordata > Cladistia > Polypteriformes > Polypteridae > Erpetoichthys > Erpetoichthys calabaricus. The sequence continues at coordinate 216,904,749 of NC_041397.2, read as the reverse complement.
GCATATACTCATAGACCTAGAGTATATTCTATGTATGGCCGAATTCCTGAAATGCCAATTGAATGGCCCTTTTCCCATTATTCTCTACCATCTTTTGAAGGGTAAATTCTTTGAATGTTTTTTTATGTTGCTGAAATGCAATGAGTCTTCATCAAGATTAACCAGTATGACCTCGTGGATTGATAAGGGTGTGAAATTTGGAAACATGGCTAGGTTTCTTTCAATTAAATTTCTAATTTGCATATAGGAAAAAATGTATAGCTGGAAGGTTATATTATGTTGTCTATATAAAGCTCTCTTAGTGTCTTAATCTCTAGTGTTTTCCGTAATGGAAACACTGAGTAGGTTGGAGAAGGTGAAAAAAGGTGATTATCGTACAAAAAAATAATATTGTGGTTTTTACCCTACTATAAAACACATTCCTTGGGAAACAAAGTGTCCAAAACTAATAAAATAATGACTCTGCCACAGCTACAAAAACACAAAAATATGGACCCTTGGCTGGTTAAATAGTAGCTTTAATCCTTCCTAATTGATCGCCAGTGCTGTGCCATCCAGCCTCACTCCACACCCTCTTTCTCATTTTCTTACCGAATCTCGGTGGCACTCATCAGCCCCCCTCAGCAAGTGATCACAGACCCATTGGAGATGACCCTAGCAAGAACCTTACCTGGCACCGACAGCAGTGTTATCCCATTGTAGTTGCTGCAGTCCAGGTGATCACCCTTCCCTTTCCAGATAGTGATGACAAGTCCCATTTCCCAGTCAGCTGGGATGATGTCCGTCTCCCAAATGGAAGCATAGATTCCTTGCAATGCCAGGATAACAGCCTTACCACCAGCTTGGAGAACTTCACCCGAATACCACAGATCTCCGCAGCTTTCCCTATGCTCAGCTGGTTCACCACCTGTGCAATCTCAGTGAGACTGGGTGGTTCACAGCTAATTTGAGGATCAGCCTGAAGAACCATGGACCCAGAGATATCTAACGTCCTAGCTGGAGGATCAGCTTTAAACAGCTGCTCAAAGTAGCCAGCCCAGCGGGTCACAACTGTAGTGTCATCCGTAAGGACTGTTCCATCAGCCACCCTGACTACATCTCTCCAAAGAACAGATTTGGATGTGCGTAATGCTTCGATTCCTCTGTAAGCAGAACGTGGGTCACTAGACCACAGATGATGTGTCACTTGCTCACAGGTTCATCTAACAAACACCTTCTTATCTTCCCTCAGAGCCTTTGTGTTAGTGTTACATGTGTTCCCAGAAGGAGGTGTTTTATCTTAGAGGGCATTCTGGATATCATTAAGAGGAGTCGCAGCGCATGGCTTGATGTCAACTCTGGTCTGTACTGGGAACTGAGAAGGACGGCTGCAGTGGCTCTCAAGTTCAAATCATACAATGATTTCTTGCCCACATGGCAGAGAAGTTTCATGCATGAGCTTAAGAAGGTCACGTTCTTGGCTCGTTTGAGGTAAGCACTATCACTACGGTACATGAGAGGATGCTGTTGCTGAAGACATTACAGTGATCCCTTGCTATATCACGCTTCGACTTTCACGGCTTCACTCTATCATGTTTTTTTCTCATACACGCTACATCACTGCTTTCTGAGAACTTTTATCTAAGCCCCATGATGGCTGCCAAATGTGCTGCTTTTTCTAAGCCTTCTGACAATGAAACTAAGCGCCGGAGGAAGATGCTTACCATCCAGGGGAGTTCCAGAATGCACTTGATGGAGCGATGGAACCCTACAAAAGCCTCCTCACGCATATAAAAAGACAGTGCCAGCAACTGCTTATCACGATGTTCTTCAGCTGCGCACCCAGACACCCACTGCCTACTCCTAGTACTCCTTCAGCGGAAGCAGACAACGACGCACCTGCTGAAGATACTGCACCGCCTGAAGACTCTCCTACTGAGGTCGTGCCTTCATAGGTTAGTGGTTGTGTGTAAGAACTGTGTGTGTGTGTAATTAAATGTACAGTACAATAATAATAATATATTTGTAACATCTAATATGTCTTATTTTTCTCTTATTTTGTCAAATACAGTGGTGTGAAAAACTATTTGCCCCCTTCCTGATTTCTTATTCTTTTGCATGTTTGTCACACAAAATGTTTCTGATCATCAAACACATTTAACCATTAGTCAAATATAACACAAGTAAACACAAAATGCAGTTTGTAAATGGTGTTTTTTATTATTTAGGGAGAAAAAAAAATCCAAACCTACATGGCCCTGTGTGAAAAAGTAATTGCCCCCTGAACCTAATAACTGGTTGGGCCACCCTTAGCAGCAATAACTGCAATCAAGCGTTTGCGATAACTTGCAATGAGTCTTTTACAGCGCTCTGGAGGAATTTTGGCCCACTCATCTTTGCAAAATTGTTGTAATTCAGCTTTATTTGAGGGTTTTCTAGCATGAACCGCCTTTTTAAGGTCATGCCATAGCATCTCAATTGGATTCAGGTCAGGACTTTGACTAGGCCACTCCAAAGTCTTCATTTTGTTTTTCTTCAGCCATTCAGAGGTGGATTTGCTGGTGTGTTTTGGGTCATTGTCCTGTTGCAGCACCCAAGATCGCTTCAGCTTGAGTTGACGAACAGATGGCCGGACATTCTCCTTCAGGATTTTTTGGTAGACAGTAGAATTCATGGTTCCATCTATCACAGCAAGCCTTCCAGGTCCTGAAGCAGCAAAACAACCCCAGACCATCACACTACCACCACCATATTTTACTGTTGGTATGATGTTCTTTTTCTGAAATGCTGTGTTCCTTTTACGCCAGATGTAACGGGACATTTGCCTTCCAAAAAGTTCAACTTTTGACTCATCAGTCCACAAGGTATTTTCCCAAAAGTCTTGGCAATCATTGAGATGTTTCTTAGCAAAATTGAGACGAGCCCTAATGTTCTTTTTGCTTAACAGTGGTTTGCGTCTTGGAAATCTGCCATGCAGGCCGTTTTTGCCCAGTCTCTTTCTTATGGTGGAGTCGTGAACACTGACCTTAATTGAGGCAAGTGAGGCCTGCAGTTTAGACGTTGTCCTGGGGTCTTTTGTGACCTCTCAGATGAGTCGTCTCTGCGCTCTTGGGGTAATTTTGGTCGGCCGGCCACTCCTGGGAAGGTTCACCACTGTTCCATGTTTTTGCCATTTGTGGATAATGGCTCTCACTGTGGTTCGCTGGAGTCCCAAAGCTTTAGAAATGGCTTTATAACCTTTACCAGACTGATAGATCTCAATTACTTCTGTTCTCATTTGTTCCTGAATTTCTTTGGATCTTGGCATGATGTCTAGCTTTTGAGGTGCTTTTGGTCTACTTCTCTGTGTCAGGCAGCTCCTATTTAAGTGATTTCTTGATTGAAACAGGTGTGGCAGTAATCAGGCCTGGGGGTGGCTACGGAAATTGAACTCAGGTGTGATACACCACAGTTAGGTTATTTTTTAACAAGGGGGCAATTACTTTTTCACACAGGGCCATGTAGGTTTGGATTTTTTTCTCCCTAAATAATAAAAACCATCATTTAAAAACTGCATTTTGTGTTTACTTGTGTTATATTTGACTAATGGTTAAATGTGTTTGATGATCAGAAACATTTTGTGTGACAAACATGCAAAAGAATAAGAAATCAGGAAGGGGGCAAATAGTTTTTCACACCACTGTATATTGGGTAATACGAGTGTAATGGTGACTAAAGGGTGTTATTTCATGTCTAGAGGGCTCTAATAATGTTAAAAAATGTATTTAGAAGGTCGTAAATAGGTTTTCTATACTCTAACTGCGAAAATATTCGATTTATAAATAAAGAATCCTACTTCACGGAAATTCATTTATCGCGGTAAAGTCTGGAACGGATTAACCACGATAAACGAGGGTTCACTGTATCTCTTTTTTCTAGCCACAGTTCCAAGAAGACACCCAATGAGGGCAAATGACTCAGGCCCTTCTGGTCTGAGGACTATAAGACTAAGAGGCTCCCGGAAAGGTGGTGTCACATATGGGAAAGAGCAGACTGCTGGATGGAGCTTCTACCTAACCCAATAGCTCCTACCTTCCCCTGCTTTTGAGGCTCTGCAGTCTCTTCATTCTTCTTTTTGTTCTTGTTTGAACCGGCGCATACCTTTTTTATTTTGACTTGCTGCCACAGATATTAAAGGAGGCAACCTGGCTGGCACTACAAAATTTAATTTTTGGATTGGTGTGGTCCGTCTGTTCATGACAAGATATTATTAATTTCTGTTTTGTGTTCTGTCTCATCTTTGCTATGTAAAGCTGTTTAGCATTTGCTCTTGTGAGCTGGAGCAGCTCTTGTCATAATTGTGCATAGTGTTTCTATTTTGGATGATTAAGCATTAGTCCTCTGCTGTCAATTTAAGCTATTTGAGCTTGGTAGTTTGTAGAGCACCTTATCTTTATCTGGTTTAAGAAAGAATCGCCACATAAGATTATGGCTTTGCCATGGTACAGTATACTCATGTCGGTGGACATTTTACTGATTTGAAAAAACTTGACCATGTAGGTGGGTGGTGGGATAGGTACTAACCACTTTCTTTTATTACCTCAGAGGTTTTCGTCTTCAAACTAGATAACTGTTGAAAATGCTTATACTTAGAAAAAATATATTTAAGTATAACTAGTCATGTGACTAAAAACATTTTAAATATTGAGCATTTTCTTTTTGTCAACTGAGATACCAATGAAAATATTAACCAAATTAAAATCAAACCGAAGGTGCATAAAGCATGTCATTTTTTTTTTAACCAGCGTACCATTTTATAGTGGCTTTTTCGTTATGTGCTTTTCAATATACTGTATTTTTCCTGTCTACAGCTGTATTATCAGTGTACACTAATCAATTCTTCAGCACCAACCCCTTTATTATTAGTTGTTTTTATTATTGTTATTTATTTAGAATTATTACTGTTTACTCATTTATTTATTGTATAGTATGGGTCTTAACTTGTCTTGCACTTGTCCTGTATTTATATGTTGCACCAAGGTCCTGGAGAATCTTATTTCTTGCCACTGTATGCTGCAGTTCTATGTATGATTGTTATGAAAAAGCTGCTTTACTTGACTTGACTAAATCCTGGTTCAATGAAGTTTGCATTACTATCTCCAATAAAACACAATCACTAACCCTCACTAACCAATAGTGCATCAACAGTGTTGTTAACATAATAATTCAGTAGGTCTTTCTAAAGTAATAAAATTTGCAGTTTTATTTTTAACATGTTAATATATATGGTCTTCCTAGCTGTTAGCATGTATCATTGTCTTTGCTAAGAGTATTGCTGGGAAGCCACTTGATATATTTTTATGCTTAAATTTTAATTTATGTTACCCTTTAAGGATGACTTTACATCTGTATGTTAGCGTATTCTATGCTACATAGAATGCTACAGAACTATGGTACCTCATCACACATTTTTCATACAGTTATTTTAATTTGCAGTAGAACTTCAGATTTAACATGCCTTCTAACAAACCAGTTACTAAACATAAATATATCTTTGTTCGTGCCTTTTCATAAATCTGTTTTCTCTGCTTCCAGTAACTGTGATTTGGTATAAACTGTAAATTATAAATAAACTGTGAAAGCACCCATAACAAATTAGACACCATTTTGATAAAAATAATATGTTGCCGTGCTCAAAGTAGACTGATGTATTCTAGATCTTGTTTTAGCTCTTAACATGAAGGCTTTAAAAAGTTGCCCCTTGCTGTTTAAACCTGTTGCATGGTAGAAAATTAGAATGATAAAAGGCTGTTTATTTGAGCATGTTGTGTCTTAATCCCTTAGTAGTTGACATAGTTTGCCCTTACTGGTATTAAAACTGCAGACATGATTCCCATGAGGCCAGTATTGATGTCCATTCTGTGTTTTATTCTAATTGTGTCATAAATTATAACTTTTGACTAACCCAGTTTTACTGGTTCCCTTCAGTCTGTCTGATTGTTTGGTGGATGAAGAAGGACATACTTGTTCCAGGCATTGAAGATCATAATAGTAAAAACAATATTAAAATGTTAACAATTTCTATTTTACTATAATCAAGCAGAGACCTGCTTTATTAGTAGAATCTGAATTTGTTTTCTATAAAGTGTATAAGTCAATGGCACATTAAATTTAGACTCTGTAATGCACTATTGACATTGTATCTGGAGAAGTATGTACAGTGCACCCCCAAAATTTGTGGGGGGTTACGTTCCTAGAGCACTCGCAAATTGTGAAAAACCACGACTTATGGATGTGCTTAAAAAATGCCTTTTAAATGCCTATTTTTATAGTTTAAACCATAAATTCAGTATGCCCCCAAAGCACTTTAATTTCGTTGCAAACTCAGCTTAATACATTAATAAATTACCTAAAAAATTACCTTAATACATTACCTAAAAACAGAATGTAAAGATAAACCCGTATACTGTACAGTATTGTACTGCTACAATCATGGCCGAAATTATCGGAACCCCTGGAATTTTCCCAGAAAATGCACCATTTCTCCCAGAAAATTGTTGCAATTACAAATGTTGTGGTATACATGTTTATTTCCTTTATGTACATTGGAAAAGCACAAAAAAACAGAGGAAAAAAGCCAAATCTGACATCATGTCACACAGAACTCCAAAAATGGGCCAGACAAAATTATTGGCACCTTTTCAAAATTGTGGGTAAATTGTTTTATTTCAAGCATATGATGCTCGTTTGAACTCACCTGTTGTGTGTCTGAGTGTGCCACACTAAGCATGGAGAACAGAAAGAAGAGCAGAAAATTGTCTGAGGATTTGAGAACAAAAATTGTGGATCTTCATGTTCCTTTGTCCACTGTGCACAACATAATCAAGAAGTTCACAACACATGGCACTGTAGCTAATCTCCCTGGACGTGGACGGAAGAGAAAAATTGATAAAAGACTGCAATGAAGGATAATCCGAATGGTGGATAAACAGCCCCAATCAACTTCAAAACATATTCAAGCTGTTCTGCAGATTCAGGGTGCAACAGTTTCGGCTCGAACTATCCGTCAACATCTGAGCGAAATTAAACGCTACGGCAGGAGAGCCAGGAGGACCCCACTGCTGACACAGAAACATAAAAAAGCTAGACTGGAGTTTGCCAAAATGTACTTGAGGAAGCCAAAATCCTTCTGGGCAAACGTCTTGTGGACAGATGAGACCAAGGTAGAGCTTTTTGGTAAAGCTCATCATTCTAATGTTTACAGAAAACGGAATGAGGCCTACGAAGAAAAGAACACAGTACCTACAGTGGAGGTTCTAAGATGTTTTGGGGATGTTTTGCTGCCTCTGGCACTGGATGCCTTGACTGTGTGCAAGGCATCATGGAATCTGAAGACTACCAAAAGATATTGAGTCGCAATGTAGGGCCCAGTGTCAGAAAGTTGGATCTGTGTCAGAGGTCATGGGTTTTCCAGCAGGACAATGACCCCAAACATACCTCTTAAAGCACCCAGAAATGGTTGAAGACAAAGCTCTGGAGAGTTCTGAAGTGGCCAGCAATGAGTCCGGATCTAAATCCAATTGAACACTTATGGAGAGATCTCAAAATTGCCGTTGGGAGAAGGCACCCTTCAAATCTGAGAGACCTTGAGCAGTTTGCAAAAGAAGAGTGGTCGGAAATTCCAGTTGAGAGGTGTAACAAGCTTGTTGATGGTTATAGGAAGTGCTTGATTTCAGTTATTTTTTCCAAAGGACGTGCAACCAAATATTAAGTTGAGGGTGCCAATAATTTTGTCCAGCCCGGTTTTTGAGTTTTGTGTGAAATGATGTCAGATTTGGCTTTTTTTCTCTGTTTTTTTGTGTTGTTCCAATGCACATAAAGGAAATAAACGTGTATACCAAAACATTTGTAATTGCAATAATTTTCTGGGAGAAATGGTGCATTTTCTGGGAAAATTCCAGGGGTGCTGATAATTTCGGCCATGACTGTATGTCTTCCGTGGTGCTAGAATATAAAATACAGATGTTACCGCTATATGTACTGTAATTCATGCAAGCACGTTTTCTTTGTTATAAGTAGAGAAAATACATAATAATTTAATGTAATTAAAATACAATAAAATGTGCGGGTACTCACCAATGATGAATGATATTGATGATGATGATGAAGTAGCTGTGCAGTACGATGCAGAGGATTTAAAACTCCTCGGGTGGCGCCTCTTCTTCAGGCACTTCAGGAGGAGTCGTATCTTTGGACGGGTCTTGTTCTGTTGGGGTTTCATGCTGGCTTTTCTTTATAGGTTTCAGGAACATTGTGGTGGGAAGTTGCTACAGATGTTACCGTCCAAGGGGATTTTCTTCTTCCTGCAGTCGGTGATCCACAATGCCAAAGCAGATTCCATCCTGACGATATTTTTATTCCTTACAGTCGTTACCTTTTTGGCACTATCACAGAAACTTACAGATACGGTACTCCAGATCGTTGCTTCGTTCTTCTTTATGTAGCGTGCGGTGCTTTCATTAATGCCATAGTTGCGCGCTACTGCAGCATAACTTTTTAGTTCCCGGAGCAAATCCAGTAGTTCTCCAACATTCTCCTGGAGTGTTTTAAACTTCTTCTGGTGCTTAGGCTCAGTGCCAGAAGCCTTAGAAGGTGCAGGGTGTTTCGGCGACATCTTGTGTGTTTAAGAATAACAAAATGAATACAATAACAAAATGGAAAACACGAGGACACTCAGCTGGAGACACGTCACAGGGCTTCAGTCAATCAGCAGCAAGGAGAAATGAATAACGCTCTCGGATTGGCTACTTTCACCATCCCAAACCGTGTTTCCCTTAGCGGTTGCTTCCTGTTTTCTCTACAGCACAGTATTGCCATGAAAAAAGCCATTAAAAATTGCGGAGAATATTTGCACTTTCCGCTAACAATTAATAGTTAGGTTCTAAGGAAAAATCCGCGAACGACTGAGTCCACGAACACTGAACCGCGACTTTGCGGGGGTCTACTGTACAGTTCTTACCATCACATAATAACCTAAAAAAAAATGGCACCATTAGATTCTGGGCATCCCTGGGCTAAAGGCATGCCTTAGTCTGTCAGCCTAAGGGGAATTCAGCTCTTTCAGTTGTGAGAAAAGAATCCTGTAAGGATAAGTAATCCAAGTTGTTAGAATTCTCAGAAGCATTGACAAAGATAATCTCAAAGAGTTCTTTCATTTAAATAGTGAATCCAGTGTATTTAAGTTAGAATCCAGGAAGGACTTCATTAACTAAAGGGCTTTGGGAATCTGGAGCAAACTATGAAGTCATGCAGTAAAACTTGTAACAATGATAGTTTTTAATACATACAGTCTCTGGGTATTTCTATAACTTAGCTATGAGCTGACTAAAAGGAGCTCAGATGACTGAATGGCCTTCTCTCATTTGTAAAACTACATATTTTCCTATTAAAGTTGATCTTTACTAGTGGGCTAGTTTAACTTTTTCAATGCAATTGAAATCTTTAGAAAATTATATCTATGCCAGAGTTACTCTATAATGTATTGCAATGCACAGACATAAACAAGCAAAGCAATCGACTTTTATCCCCAGGACAAGAATGGCTTCCTTATATTACTATTTAAAAAATCATTCTGCTATGTGTAAACTGTGACAGTTGGAAATATATGGTGCTGAATATTGTACAATGCATTACGTTCTCATTGAGAGGAAACAAGTCCAGTCCAGCAGAATGATTTTGTGTTTGTGTATTAGGTGTTTATTCAGTATAAATTTAGGACTGTGCCAATACAGTTAAGGGCTGCTATATCATTTATATAGCCATCATAATGCTACACCATGAAGCAAAAACTGCATAGTAGCTAGGAAATGTTAAGATAGCTTAATCCTAAACAAAAGCATTAGCGGTGAATTGCTCAAGCACACAGATTTGAAATTCATAAATGTAGCATCTAAATGTTAACAAGATTGGGTGTACCTCATTACTATCAATCTTAGGAGAAGAAATATCAAAATGAAGAAGGATTGATCAGTGTGGAAAAGAAGTCCTTTCCATTGTTGGCATCCTCAATTAATCCTTCTTGTCCTACTCACTTGAATATGTAGTATCTCTTTGTGTGTGGCATGACACAATTGTACACATAGGTGGCTTCAAACTCCCAATGCTCACATTTTATTCTTTCTAAATAGAGGTCTAACTTTCAGGCAAACAAACTTGAAATCTGGAAGTGCCTTTTGCATGGGATCCAACTGCAACTTTCTGCAACTTAACCCTTTAAAATTATAATATATTAAAGGAATTAGAAAAGAATTAAACAACTAAGTGTTAAACCTTATCTGAGTTAGAATTTTGCATTTATTTTTCTATTTTATGATTTTTGTGGAAATTTGTAATTTAGCATTAGCAGCAGTTAAAAAAAATTGACAATATAATTTCCCAATCAGATTTGTCAGAATTGTGTCACAAAAGGAATGATTCTATTTGTTTCCAAGTTTTCTCATTATAAAGTCACATGTATTTTGTGAGGCACTGCTTATAACAAAACATTATTGCACAGCAAAATTAGGATTGATGCAAATAAGAGCTTTAATAATTTTAATGAACTGTTGCAGGTTGCATAAGAGCACTTACTACATGTAGTTCAGGTAAGTGCAAGGTTAACTGCTGATCCCTAAAAGCAGAGCAGCACATCTCACTGTCATACGCTCTTTTCATCTTATTTAATTATATAATGTTGTTTCTTTCTAAGATTAGATAGTTTTTAATGCTGCCTCTGTACAGCACTTGATTTATATACGCATTTACTTACATTTGGCATACATACTGAATGATGCTACCTGAAGTAGTACTTCAGCAAGCTTTGCAAAGTGGTCTTTTTTAATAAAGAGTGTATATAGTATTTACACATCTGCAGTTTATAAGAGAGCTGTTGAATATAGTAGCTATATTGGGCAGGAATGAGGGTGGACAGGGCTATGGCTGGTCAACAACAGGCGTCCCACTACAAAGAAGGTGCGTTTTATTAGGAAAAGCTGGAAGATGAATTGTAGTGTCAGTTACATTTCATGACATGATATGATAACATGCAAAGAAGGATGACAGTACTAGTGGAAAATGACCTTTTCAAATAAATGATTTAAAAAGAACAGTTACTGCTCCTAAAAATGTTCAGGTAATATTTATCAGCATTTTCTTTATTATTAATTTTTGTTTTTCAATATAACCAAAAGGATGAAAAGTTTATTAAATCGTCTAGCCATTCATTGATAGACTGTTTTCACATAAAATGCAGCGACCAGCAAGAATATGCTGACTAAATAATTTTGTTTTTATTCATTTTTGAAATTACCATATTATTCCTTACTGTAATAATGCCATAGATATTGGGACGCATAGTCTACCTCTGTCTATATGGATTTTCTTTTGCCACTATGGTTTTGTGCTACCTTCATATTGTATGTTAATTGTCTTTGGTTGATCAGGTTACATGGTTTTTAAATTGCACCAGAAACCAGCTTGGATCCTCATTAATTTACACTGAATTTGATGCTCTGTACATCATGTAGAACATGTGCCACCAAAAACAAGTCCTTCATAAAATAGTGGTTAGTGTTTTGTTTTAGCCTATATTAGCATGCAGACAACAGGACTACAGATTAATAATTGTTAGAGTGCTTGCTTAAGTTGTTTGGATTGCTTTTGTTTTGTTTGATACTCACCTTTTCCTCCAAATTGAATTGCTCATGTAATGGTATGTTGTGGTGATCACAGTTATGAAAAGACTTGGAAACTGTAATCCATAACGAGAAAATGTTTTGCCAACATTGTAACAAAAAAGCTGAAAAAATGGAAATTGAACCTAGCAAAATAATACAGACAAAAAAGCAAAATAAAGAGTATAACAATACAGTATAAAGAACAATCACTGCAATAATATCTCATCTTCCACGTGTGCACACAAATATCCAGTGCTTACATTTGATGTTATCAATTGTGCTAATAATGCCTTCTTTAGCATCCTTTAGTGTGTAGTACCTAGTGTTAGCAGAAAAATAGAATATTGGTACAAGTAAGTACAGTAGACTGGTATCTGATCTAGAATGGGTTCCTATCTTGCAGTTACTTGTTTTTGTGACTGAAGCCAGACAGATAAAAGTGTTTACTGAAGAAATAAAAAGATGAACATTTTTCCAATACTTTTAACACTAAAAACACAACCAGCTTTTTATTCATTATTTTAAAATTTATATAGGAGTGAAAATAACACCATTAGGGTGTTGCATTTTCTGCAGATAGAAAAAAATACTATGTAGACCACATAGTTAAGGTAAAAAAGGTTTGGTAGTAATTGAGCACAATTTTTTCTATAAAATGTTAAACTAATGTTAAGAAGTTGTCATTTAATAATGCTACAATGTATATATTCTATTTACATTTTACATTGCTTACATTTTTAATGGAATTAATGAATGATCAGTTTTTCAATGTATTTCTACAGTATATCTCTAGCAAACTATTAATGAGGACCTATTTAAAGCTATATTTGATTCAATAAGTATTTTGGATAATACTTTATTTTAGGTACTGCAAAAAATGCACTTTATCAATGCTTTCAACTTTTTATGAAGATCCAAAGAAGTATTTGTTAAGGTCTTTTTACATAATAGTAAATGAGTAACAGATGCATTTTTGCAGTACCTAAAGTGTTATTGTATTTTACTAGACACATAGACTCCAATGAATTTTTTCTTTATTTTAATTAATTGAACATAGAGTGTTTGTGTTTATGTAAGTTCACCTTGATGGATACTCTGTCCAGGTGTTGTTCCTGACTTGGGCCCAGTGATTGCTGAGGTAGGCTCCAGCTACCATATGACTGGCCTACTTAAGCGAGAATGGAAAATGGGTGGATGAATGGATGGATTTTAATTCTTAAGATCCAATGTTATTAAAATCATGCTGTTAATGTTACTCCATATGTTTGATGAATTTAGAGGCCATGCATCCTTTGTAAAGTGTAGGTTCTTATTTTAAGTGGAGGCTTCACTTAATGCCAGCTGCAATCTGCTAGCCTTATTACTACAGCAGAACTCTGAGAGAGATAAGGTGTAAATTAGGATGAAGAATTAAAGCCTAAAATTTTGATCATTCATAGCATGTTGAAACAATATACAGAAAATAGTCAATAACAACAAAATTAATGTCTTTTCTTTAATAATTTATCCACCATTTGTTGTTGGCTGAAACAGAAAATTATTTTTTAGACATTTTGATGTTTATTTTGTCGAAATAGAAACCTGGGATAATTTTGGTCAGGCTCACAGTTTACATTAAAATTCCCACTCCTCAAGATCATAAAACCATCATTGCAGAAGTACACTTTCTTGGAAGGAAAGACACAGTCCAAACATAAATAATAGCAGACAGAGTCAGAAAACTGAAATGCAGAGGGAAGTTCCAAAACACTGAAAATGTGCTTCCCTGATGTAGTGCAACATCATGGAACTTAAATGACTTTATTGTCAAGTAACTAGAGTTGCAGGCCCATGACAGGAGAATGAATGAAGTAATGAAATACATCCTAGTTGATCAGCATACTTCTGATCGTCTATTTTAAGTGATAATGGCTCTGATTTTTAAATTAGTGATGAAAGTCTTTCATGATTGGTAGATTGGTCAGTGCTTGCATTTTGCACCGCCGTACCTACCAGTCTCAGTGAATTTGTTCCGTAATATTTCATGGTATGACTTTCTCTTTTCATGATCCAGTTCACTGAACATTACAAACTCTTTGAAGATCATCTACTGCCTTCTCAGTTTCACTTCTCACATTTTGAACGTCAGCTATAGAAAAGAGATGATTGCTTGGGGCAAAGTTATTAATGGTCTAGCATGGCAACTGTAACATCTGCTGTGTGTAGGTTACAAGGATAGCCTGTGTATTGAATATTTTTTAATTGTTACACGCTTACAAAAATATGATTCAACATAACTAATTTATACATTTTTTTGCCATTATATAAATACTGTTTAGAATTTGAAGAATAAAGCGGAGCTGTTTGTGTAAATATAATATTTTCACATTGTGGCAATGGGGCACATGTTCATAAGGATAGGCATTTGTACCTTTTTCTTCAATACTGAAAGAATAATGCAGAGAATTAATGCAATACATTTCCGTAAACTGTAATTGATGGTTCTTTCATTTTTGTTGCTGTTTGTGATAACTTCTTTCACGCACTTCATAAAATTAAATTCCATGCCTTTTTGTTGATTGGCATCAATCAGTGGTAAAGTAATTGTATTTCTGTGCCTGCTAAAATGATCTGATCACCACTCATGTTTTCGAGCTGGGATAGTTTACAACAGGAATTAACAGGGTTAGAAGGTAAATAGAATGATAACATATTTAATGGTCTGTTGAACTGGTGTTTTCTTACAACATTAATTCTTTTGTTAACAATGTGGCAATCAGTAGCATTACCATCTGCACTTAGAATTGAGTTCTTTGCTGAGGTGTCTGCAATATGAAATTTACATGGTTAGGCCTGTTTATGTGTTTATTTATTTCCTTCAAATTCGTAATGAATTATAAAGACAAGCTAACATAACATTCTCAAACCAACATAATTTACAGTAATTATGGGGCATGCTGGGCCGGAGAGCTGAACTAATTTTGTTACTGTACATTTTTCAAGAGTCATTTTGTGCATAGGTAAGCATTGAAGTGTCCTTAGCTTGTTACCACTTATAGCAGAATGGGTAATTATTTTTTGTGAATTTGACCATGCTTACCAAGTTGAATATTGTGAATGAAAGCGAAGCATCGCTCATCTTTTGAAAAGAGGTGTGCTTGTAAATTCTGTTGGAATACAGTATCTGTGTATCTTACTGAGGACAGTGATTAAAGGTAGAGCATTTGGTATTCCTTGGTACTTCAAATTTGGGAAATGAGCAAACTCTTTCTGCACCACTCATTGGAAGACATGTCTCTTATTGATCTTTTTCAAAACAAAAAACAAAATTTTGAGGTAGCTGGGAATAACTGAATGAGACATGAGCTCCCTTCCAAGGATCATTTTTGAAATTTTGGGGTTAAATAAAAGCAAACCATGAAAACTAGCTGTGCTACCATTCTAAGGTGGGTTGAAATATACTTTGACCTCACATTTTTTATGTGATACTTGAGTTGTCCTTTTGGTCTGGAATAATAACATGGATCCGATCCCTTTCCTTCACAGTGGCCTTTTCCTCTTTGGATAGATCTGCCCATTTTTACTGCTTCCTCTTGGCGTCACTCATCAAATTGACCACTCTTATAGTAGATGTGTTTAGCTGGGAAAATGTGCCCGTGGTTGCTACCACATTGGTCTGGTTTACCAGCTCTAGCCTGGATGTGGTGGAGTTTTGGTTTTCCAAAGTCTACTTTGATTTATATGTTTATAAATAAGTCATTAGCATTATAGCTATAAACCTCGTTCACGTGACCCAAGCGGGTACATGAAAGTCACTACCACGCTGCTGTTGCTGGCCGATAAGACCAATGTTTCTTATTTTTAAACCCTTTTTTGGTATTTTTATTATCATTTTTTTTTCTCTTCAATTTGTTCTTCATGTTTTGCCTATTTTTCATTTTTTCTTCCTAACCCTAGCAACTAGACAGACACACAGATACACAGACACTTTTTAAGGAGCATAATCAAAAATAAAGCTATATTTTAAAAATGACTGTTTTGGCCATACATTTTCAGTGTAATTTATATTTCCATTTATGTAATGGCAGCTGCTTCCCCATTACATATTAGCATACACATTTTTTTCCTTTTTATACAAAAATTATACAAATTGACAACCTAGCAGTAGAGGGAACATGGCCCATGTCTCTTCATCCAGTATGAAAAGGTTAATGGCATGATATGCAGATATGCTTCTGAAAACAAGAATAAAAGAAAAATCAATTATAAGCACTGCCAATTCATATCACATAAAAGGGCCTTTGAGATTGCAAAGATTAAGGAAAAGGAGTTTCCTGATATTAGTACTGGTTTGTTTCAAGTAATGTCCGTTTCTTTCGATTTTGACTGTGTAGTGGCAAAGTAAACTTTTCTAATAAAAAAGGTCACTTAGTTAATAATCCTACTTAAAATAAATGGTGCAAAAGTAATCAGTTTGCAAACTTTACCATTTTTGTGCTAAAATTATGAATGATTTTGCAACAAAAGTTTTTGATTGGCTTGAATCAAAAAAATCATCCATCCATCCATCCATTTTCCAACCCGCTGAATCCGAACACAGGGTCACGGGGGTCTGCTGGAGCCAATCCCAGCCAACACAGGGCACCAGGCAGGGAACCAATCCTGGGCAGGGTGCCAACCCACCGCAGGACACACACAAACACACCCACACACCAAGCACACACTAGGGCCAATTTAGAATCACCAATCCACCTAACCTGCATGTCTTTGGACTGTGGGAGGAAACCGGAGCGCCCGGAGGAAACCCACGCAGACACGGGGAGAACATGCAAACTCCACGCAGGGAGGACCCGGGAAGCGAACCCGGGTCTCCTAACTGCGAGGCAGCAGCGCTACCACTGCGCCACCATGCCACCCCAAAAAAATAATGTAGAATCAAAAATCAGCATTGCTGTTGATAAAAGCACAGTATATTGTCATGCTTGTCTAATTGCACGTGTAAGATATGATATGGGTGGTAAAAGTAAGTGGATAATGTGTTATTGATTCCTAGACTGCCCCCTCACCCCACCCTGAAAATAATCAGGAATGTGCTTCCCCAAATACATCACTACAGTTTACACCCTAGTTGAAAGAATACTAATTTACATTATATTGACCACCTGTAGATTTTCTTGAACTTGTGATGCTATTTATAGTGTATGATTTTCAAATTTTAAGCAATATGATACAGTGAAATCTGTTGAAATTCAAATGAGCTCATGTTGCTGTCAGTGCTGTTTTTGTCCTGTTTTTAGGCAAACTAGTATTTATTTCTCCATACTGTTTGTATGCACCATCTTGTATTTTCCAGGACTGCTGAAACAGCAAGATGTAAAGTCCTTGGCTGTCACAAGTAATTAACTACTGAAGCGCACGCTACACAGTGACAAAGAAAAATCTTAAGATAGCTACAGTTTTGTACTGTGCATAGTACCACAAAGGATTTGTGAAACCAGATACTCCAGTAACCTGTTTTAATGTCTTTTTGTGTGGAAAAGAAAGGGCTGAAAGAGGAATGTAAAATGTGTCACATTTAGTACATCCACTGTTTATGTGACACCTAATGGAATCCAAGAAGAGGTGCCATTACAAAAGATCCTTCTTGATCCTGTCCAAAACTGATTGACATTCCACCAGTTTAGCTTCATTGCAAATGAAACGTTTGGTAGCTACAACATGTGCTACATCAGTTTTACTGAAACAGACATTTTTCTTGGCAAATAGTAGACTATATTTTCACTTCTTTAATTGACACAACTTATCTCAGTCTCCACTGTAATGCATTTTTATTGGCCTTGGTGTTTAAAGGGATTCCAACACCAATAGGTATCAAAGCTTCAAAGATTTCTAAATACAGCAGCATGCTCCCAGTCTTCCATTTATTCCTAGATCTATATAGTGTTTTTTGTGTTGTGCAGATCTATGTTGAGCAAATATAGTATATAGTGTATATTGTATTGAGTTTATAAATATGTGGTAATATTATAGTGTTCTACTAATGTGATCTTGATATAGCCAGTTTTGTCTAATGTGGTCAACTCTTGATACTGGTGGCCAGTGTTGTCTCTTATACCCACCACCACCCACAACCTCCAATCTAAAAGTTCAAAGAATAAACCACTTCATAACAATGTAAAAAAATGATCTTAAGAGGAACTGCCATTGCAACGGGGAAAACTTTGAATATCCATTTATAAAGAACCAAATCTAACCTGTGTGGATTGTAGAGTCACATTAGTGTTGAACTTCAGCAACAGGAAAATGTAGATATGGGTTATGGGTTTTAGGTATGAGGATCTTTCTCTGAATTAGATGTTATCAGAAGTGGGGCTGTAGTGCTGGAATTATTTATTTTTTTTTTTCAATTTGTAGTAGTTTGTATGTAGATACAAATGTAACAAACAAGTTATTTAAGTTTACATATAACGCTGAACTAGATGAGTTAGAATGTAATGTAGAGTGAATAAAATACCTATGGATGAATTTTTACAAAGGTCAGGTGTGTGTATATGAAGCAAATGAAATTCAATATAAATAAATGTATTCTCTTCAAATAGGAAGGAAAATACTAGATGCAGTTAAATACTGGTTGGAGGCTAAAACCAGGAGCCATTACAAAGTCCAAAATGACAATACAGGATTCTGTGTTGTATAGTATATCTGGTCTAGACTATGTGTCAAGTGAGTTTATGCTTAAACTGCTCTGCATTTATAAAGCATCATTGTTGAGTGAACTCTCTTTAAAAAAAAAAAAAAAAAAAAAAAAAAGTTTTATATAAAATGTATTTGACTAAAGTCTGGTGTAAAATGTATTAATTGGTTGATTTGATTGATTGATTGTACTATTTGTCTTATGAGTCTTTATCTTTGTTTTATATTTCTGCTTCTGTATGTCGCTAAATTTCCCCTTTGGATTAATAAAGTTAATCTAATTTAATCTAATCTAAAACCATTTACAAAATAAATACACTTAGCTAAATGCTGTATATTTCCTCTATAATGGAAATGTCTAGTCAAAAGCTGGATTTCATATATACAGTAGTACTGTAGAACCAGATTTAAAAGCAGACATGATTTGAAAGTTAAAATTTAAATTTATGGCTTCAGGGTTGATAACAGAAAATAATGAATTCGATCAGTGGTTTCACATTTCCTAGAAAAGTTATTAAGGCATGCTAAAAAAACATTAAGAACTCATTCTTAGTTTTGCACATTATGCTGCTTCCCTGCATTACTATGATTTAGGCACATTGTGAGCTTGTCTAGGAGAGCTTCATATTGAAATGACAAAACGTGAAGTAACCAAAATGGAATAAGGAAGCTGTGTATCACCTTTACCACTGGATGCTGTACATTTGATGCCTTTGATTGAAAGGGGCGGAAATCATAAGCCTGTTAAATGGGTTACAGATTATAAAGCATAGCATATTTTTATTTTACAAGTACATGCAAGCAGCGACCTAATATATTAATGATGACTGTGAAAACTGAAATAACATTTTGCTTAAAAATATGTATACTATAGAACTTTAGATGTGGGGTTGCTAATCAGCTTCTGATTAACAGAATAATTACAGTGAAGACTAGCAGCTGCTATGACCCTCTACAGACAGAGTTGAGTGGCTTTGTCCTTCAGTTAAAATCATGATCCAATTCGCCATGTGAACCTTAATTCATTACATTTAATCATTTAATTCCAATCACATGCAAAAGTGTTAAAGTAGAACAGTGTTCAGAAACCATTCTGACTTCATACAAAGTGCACAGTTGAAAAGGAAACCTTAGCTCTCATGTTATACCTGCTTTATCAAGATTAAGGGTGCCAATTACATTACAGATTGCCAGAAGTAGAAAAGATTTATATATCAAAGTGAAAGCTTTCCTAATAATTAAGAAATGAATCGAAAATATTTATACTGTATCCATGGAAATAGAGTAACACAGATGAGGTAGGCTGTTGGTTTCTTCTTTCAGCTTTCTGGTTTTTCTGGTCATTGGAATTTTGTATTCTTCCATGTTAAAATGAAAACATTTAGCCTCATAAGGGTGCTATTACAGTAGCTTTTTAAAACATGCATTTTTTAATATTTGCAAAGGTGCATTGTGAGACTTGCCCGGACACCATCAGACCGACACTGCATCTTTATGCAAAAACCTTTTATTGTCGTCCACACAACACAAGTATTATCACAGTCCCGCACAACTCACAGTGCTCTAGCCCCAGTCTCCCTTCTCCTGGGCCTTTTCTCGCCTTGTCCCTGGGCCACCTCTACTCTCTCTCCAGGAGCTTTGTCCTGCTCCTGCTCCCGACTCCAGCTCATTGATAGGAGGGAGGCGGCCCCATTTATAGTCACCCGGATGTGCTCCAGGTGGTTCCCGGCAATCTTCCCTTGACACGCCCCTGTGTGGCAGAAGTGCCGGCTGTCTTTCCGGAAGCACTCCGGGTGTCTCTTTTTCCTTCTTCCCCCCAGCCCTTCCTAGTGTGGCGGAAGTGCTGAGGTCCCAAGTCCTCCAGGCATGAGGATGCTCGCTGGCAGTCCGGAGGAGGCATGAGCCCTCCTCCTGTCCTTCTGGGCGTCCCGGCTGGGTACCACCCCCAGCCGCGTGCCACAGCATCTACAGTAATCCCTCCTCCATCGCGGGGGTTGCGTTCCAGAGCCACCCGCGAAATAAGAAAATCCGCGAAGTAGAAACCATATGTTTATATGGTTATTTTTATATTGTCATGCTTGGGTCACAGATTTGCGCAGAAACACAGGAGGTTGTCGAGAGACAGGAACGTTATTCAAACACTGCAAACAAACATTTGTCTCTTTTTCAAAAGTTTAAACTGTGCTCCATGACAAGACAGAGATGACAGTTCCGTCTCACAATTAAAAGAATGCAAACATATTTTCCTCTTCAAAGGAGTGCGTGTCAGGAGCAGATCATGTCACAGAGATAGAGAGAGACAAAAGCAAACAAATCAATAGGGCTGTTTGGCTTAAGTATGCGAAGCACCGCGGCACAAAGCTGGTGAAGGCGGCAGCTCACACCCCCTCCGTCAGGAGCAGACAGAGAGAGAGAGAGTTTGTTTTTCAAGCAAAAATCAATACATGCCCTTCGAGCTTTTAAGTATGCGAAGCACCGTGCAGCATGTCCTTCAGAAAGCAGCTGCACACAGAAGGTAGCAATGTCCCTATCGTCTAGATGTGCGAACAGCCCCCCTGCTCACACCCCCCTACGTCAGCGCAAGAGAGAGAGAGAGAGAAAGTAAGTTGGGTAGCTTCTCAGCCATCTGCCAATAGCGTCCCTTGTATGAAATCAATTGGGCAAACCAACTGAGGAAGCATGTACCAGAAATTAAAAGACCCATTGTCCGCAGAAACCCGCGAAGCAGCGAAAAATCCGCGATATATATTTAAATATGCTTACATATAAAATCCGCGATGGAGTGAAGCCGCGAAAGGCGAAGCGCGATATAGCGAGGGATCACTGTATATCAATCACAGAAGTGTTTCAAAATGTTTCTTGATGCCTGTCAGTAAAATACTGTACATATTATCATATTTTGCGCAAAGCTTTTTAACATTATACAGTTTTGTTTTGGTATTGTGTGAGTTTTAATTGAAGGTAACATAGCAGTATTAAAAAAGCTAATGGGAGCCTGGACTCTTATAATGATTTGTGTTTGAAGTACAGTTCAAGATAGGTTATGTACAAGCTGTATACATTTATGGGGATACATCTTCTGTAGAATGGTGTACACTTTTTCATAGTCCATTGTATTAACAAGTACAAAACGGTAATAGCGTTAGAGAAAGCCTAAGAATAGTTTCTAGACATATTGCTATACTGCAAGGTTATGACTTCTGGGGGGATGAATGAAGGATCTGAATGTTTTCATCCCTGGAGACTAAGAGGTGGTATTAAAGAAATATTTAAAAATATGAAAGAAATAAGAAAGGTTCATATTAGCTGTCTGGGTTGTAAATGGTGTTTACCAATACATGTTTCAAAAATTAAAAAAATATTTATTTTTCTTTTGTTCAAGTTCACACACAATTACCCAAAATGTAACTTGCATTAAAGCTGAACATGTAATTAATTTCAATATTTGTAATTTACTTATTTCTTCAGCCAGATGTTACCACCAAATAAGAATGAATTCTGAAAAGGTGAAAAGGAAAATAAAGGCTACAAGATATATATATAATGTTGGTCGTATAAGTTGAATGTGGAAAACTCACGCTATTGGTCCAAGAGATTATCATATGCTAACGCCCACCTGAGAGAGGAACCACGGAGCACACTGCCTTTTTTTCTATGTATTGTGCAGTGTTTGCACTGATTTGTGTTTTTTGTATCTCACACCCTCGTACACCTTTATCGTAAGAGCATCTGTTATCTACGATGGAACGTTTGATCAGAAGAAAATATGAATCTGGCTTTAAATTTAAACGTCGTTGAAGTAGCAAAAAAAAATTGGTAATTGCACTGCTGCAATGAAAGTCGATGCGTCTGAGAAACGGATGCTAGATTGGAGGAGGCAAGAAGATGTAAAAAAAAAAAATTGTATTTTTGAACTGGCATATAAGTCGGGGTCTGATTTTATGATCGATTTTTCGGGTTTCAGGACCCAACTTATACATATGTATACAGGTGCTGGTCATAAAATTAGAATATCATGACAAAGTTGATTTATTTCAGTAATTCCATTCAAAAAGTGAAACTTGTATATTAGATTCATTCATTACACACAGACTGATGTTTAATCAAATGTTTATTTCTTTTAATGTTGATGATTATAACTGACAACTAATGAAAGTCCCAAAATCAGTATCTCGGAAAATTAGAATATTGTGAAAAAGTTCAATATTGAAGACACCTGGTGCCACACTCTAATCAGCTAATTAACTCAAAATGCCTGCAAAAGCCTTTAAATGGTCTCTCAGTCTAGTTCTGTAGGCTACACAATCATGGGGAAGACTGCTGACTTGACAGTTGTCCAAAAGACGACCATTGACACCTTGCACAAGGAGGGCAAGACACAAAAGGTCATTGCTAAAGAGGCTGGCTGTTCACAGAGCTCTTTGTCCAAGCACATTAATAGAGAGGCGAAGGGAAGGACAAGATGTGGTAGAATAAAATGTGTACAAGCAATAGGGATAACCGCACCCTGGAGAGGATTGTGAAACAAAACCCATTCAAAAATGTGGGGGAGATTCACAAAGAGTGGACTGCAGCTGGAGTCAGTGCTTCAAGAACCACCACGCACAGACGTATGCAAGCCATGGGTTTCAGCTGTCGCATTCCTTGTGTCAAGCCACTCTTGAACAAGAGACAGCATCAGAAGTGTCTCGCCTGGGCTAAAGACAAAAAGGACTGGACTGCTGCTTTCTGATGAAAGTAAATTTTGCATTTCCTTTGGAAATCAAGATCCCAGAGTCTGGAGGAAGAGAGGAGAGGCACAGAATCCACGTTGCTTGAGGTCCAGTGTAAAGTTTCCACAGTCAGTGATGGTTTGGGGTGCCATGTCATCTGCTGGTGTTGGCGCATTGTGTTTTCTGAGGTCCAAGGTCAACGCAGCCGTCTACCAGGAAGTTTTAGAGCACTTCATGCTTCCCGCTGCTGACGAACTTTATGGAGATGCAGATTTCATTTTCCAACAGGACCTGGCACCTGCACACAGTGCCAAAGCTACCAGTACCTGGTTTAAGGACCATGGTATCCCTGTTCTTGATTGGCCAGCAAACTCGCCTGATCTTAACCCCATAGAAAATCTATGGGGTATTGTGAAGAAGAAGATGCAATACGCCAGACCCAGCAATTCAGAAGAGCTGAAGGCCACTATCAGAGCAACATGGGCTCTCATAACACCTGAGCAGTGCCACAGACTGATCGACTCCATGCCACGCCGCATTGCTGCAGTAATCCAGGCTAAAGGAGCCCCAACTAAATATTGAGTGCTGTACATGCTCATACTTTTCATGTTCATACCTTTCAGTTGGCCAACATTTCTAAAAATCCTTTTTTTGCATTGGTCTTAATTGATATTCTAATTTTCCAAGATACTGAATTTGGGACTTTCATTAGTTGTCAGTTATAATCATCAACATTAAAAGAAATAAACATTTGAAATACATCAGTCTGTGTGTAATGAATGAATCTAATATACAAGTTTCAGTTTTTGAATGGGATTACTGAAATAAATCAACTTTGTCATGATATTCTAATTTTATGACCAGCACCTGTATATGGTGTATAAGTAGAGAGAAAGAGTGACAGATTTAAACGTTAAAGAATTAGCAGCTACTGCACTAAACTGAATTTAGTTTCACATTCATTGTTACTTTCCAAGCTTTTCGTAGGCTTGTGACATGCAACATTATCCAGCTGAAGAGTTCAATTTGCAGTTGCTTTCATTGTTGTCAATTTTCAGATTACCCTCTAGCATTCAAATGTTACTGTTTTCATATCAAAACACCTAAAGTGTGACATTAAAACACAAACTACACTGTTGAACTAACACTACTAACATGTATTATTGACACCATGCAAGGATGGTTCCATAGATTTTGCAATGTCCTGATGTATTATACTGGCTTTGTAACCTGTCTAAGATGCGTTTAAATTTAAGTAATCGACATAGACCTTTGCATTAACATTTGCAGGGCACCATGCAATGCATCTGTCTCTGTAATATGCCATTTGTTAAGGGATTTGTAAATGCCATGTTAATGTTTTTGATGTGCCATCTTTTTGGAATAACAGAGACATAGCAATTGAACAAACACGCAGACACATGTCCTTTTATTAAGGTGTTAAATTATTTTTTTTTAACTCTTCCTGAACATATTCTGCAACACTAGACAGCCTCATGTATTTACATATTATGGTTTACTGGACACTAATAGGAACATCAGTGTTGGCCTTTTACTTCCCCTTACTGTATATCCACGTGTACTTGTGTAACTATTCATCTCATAGCTGCTGAAATATTTAATGATGCATCATAATTACCGATTGTCATCAGACTTTTAAATATACTTTTCTCTGATATACAGTAGAATGTCTTATTCTGTTTTAAACTCACTGAAATGTCTTACACTTCCAGATTATTAAGAAATGGGAGAGGTTTTCTAAAGCAACAAAGGTTACAATATCGAGTAACTGATAAATCACTGAGTTCTGTGACAAAAATTCTTGTGTTAAATTGACTGTTGTGCGTACAATGAAAATACAGGACTTGTCCTCAAAATTATCAGGGGATAAAAAGCCTGAATTAAAGGCTAAAGATCTTTTAACAGTCGTCCAAAATGATCATGCACCAAAAATGCGTGGTATATAGGACATTAGGAAAAGTGTTAAACCAAAAGGCATATAAAGTGTGAACTAGACAAGAGTTTGCATTATGCAAAAGAGTCCAAATTTAACACTGTAAGCCATCATCATTTTATATCATGGTATTGGATGGTATGATGTCATAGGTTACATCCCTAAGTGGGGTTCATATATCTCTTTAATGTATTTCTTGTTCATTTGCAAAGTTCTGTGTACCTTGTGAGTGGTTCCCCAAGAGTGGTGAGCTTCTACTATGATTTTCTGTGCTCTTAAATTATTTGGATTTTTGACCTAATTCTCCATTTTTGTTCTGGATTACTGATTGGGACTTGTGTGCCTTGGATTGCTGTTGCCTTCTCTGGCATCCCTGGTCGTGCCTTTTGTGCTCTTTGGAGCTTTTTTGTGCCTCAGAGCATTTCTGCAAAATAAATATATTTATTTATTAAGATTTTTAGTGGCCCTTTTCATTATTAACTGTGGTTTGATGGTATTTTCCCCTCTGATGGACATTTTGTGTATTTTTTAGGACTTGGTGCGCTTTGAGTTTGTAACAACAATGGCCTAATCACCTTTAATCAATATATTAAAGAAATAGAGAACAAGTGAGAACTTGTTAAAAAAAAAAAATAAAAAAAAAAATAAGAATATCTCAGACAATCATGATGGTGTTTTTAGCTTAGCTAGCTTGCATTATTTTATAGTTTATTTTCTATTCACAAGATGAAATAGAGAATACATGCTTGTATACATTCCATGTAGCAGTCTTTCCTGCAGAAAAATATGCTTTTTTTCTAGAAAATAACAGAATACAATATTTTGTTGTTACAGAGTAGGTGCCACTTGAAATTCACCTTTATATGCTTTTATATGCCTTGTTTGTTTGTTGGTAAATACAAATACTTTTGGAACAAAAAACCATGGCTTAACATGTTTAAATGAATTCTCTACATCCAGACATTTGTTTTAAAGTGGGATAGAGAGCATGTGAAAGGTGCTATGTAAAATGTATTATTATTTATTATTAAAAAAAGAACTTTGAAAGCAAATCTCCAGCCTAACATTTAACATATTATGATAAAAAATAAACACTTGTGACAATTATTGAGTCCAGACATCATAAAAAAGTTTGGGGCAGCCACCCGTATAATATCCCTGGCTGCAAAAGGCTTTTAAAGTAACAGAGATGTTCACTAGACTGAGTCCAAAACAGAACTGACCCATTGTAAGTAAGTTGGTGGTTTTAAAGGCCTGTATAGGAAGTGATGTCTTCGGAGGCACCGAAACCTTGCAAGATTTCCCAGGAAAGGTCTGCAGAGAACTGAGAAAGACAAGTCAGTGCACCCTGCCGCCCCCTGGTCGACGGTGTTATTACAATTGTTTAAGCCCTTTAGCTGCCTCCTACTTGTACATGTGTGAGACACTTCATGTATAATGACTGTTTTTGTTTTTATTGTAATGGTAAATAAACGGATATCATTAGGTAGGGACTGTGCGTTTATTGCCTACCTGAATGCTGTTTTGCATTAGCAGTGCAGTAGCCTGCTGGAATGACCTTTTCCATGGGTCAGACAACCTGTGGTGATGTCTTGTAGAATTTAAAATAGGCACAACAAATGAATAGGTGTTGGAAAAATTGAAGTGAGGAGTAGACAATGTGATGAACTAGAACAAGAAGGAGACAGTATGTGATTGCCATGATGGAACAGGAGAAACACATTGAGAAGAAAAAGAAATACATTATGTTTAGTTGCAAAGCCAGAGTGCTCACATGTGTTGTTTTAGAGGTGTTTGAAGTTTGGGAGGCAGCGTGATGTAAATAAAACATTAACTATCCCAAACAAAAGAAGAGCTGACCTGTCAATTCTGTTTTGTCAGTTTTTTCCGTCTCAGTGCTTGTTACAGTTTCTTGTTTATTGTCTTAACATTTTTTTTCCAGAGAAGGCAAATTAAATCATCAATTTTGGAAATTTCTGGTGTGGCAGTATGAGAGCACTTAACAAATGATGGAACTAAATAACATGTTTCATTAACAGCAAGAATTAGCTTCTAATTAAGAAATTGGTTTCAGCAAAAATGTTAGCCCCCTGAGAACTGAGTTTGAGACAACCTTGTCACCTCTTAGCTTGCTTTGCATGTTCTCCCCATGTCTGTGTGGGTTTTCACCGGGTGCTGCGGATGCTTGATAGATGGATTGGTAATATTAAATTGGCCCTACTGTTTATGTGGTGTGTGGGGGTTGTGTGCGTTTTCACCCTGTGATGGACTGGTGCCCTGTCCAGGGTTTATCTGTCTAGCTCCCTATGCTTGCTGGGATAGGCTCCAGCAATACCCGTGACTCTGTTCAGGAGTAAGTGACTGACTGACTGGTTAAGAAAAAAAAAAACAATTTAAGTTTCTGAATCTTGTTAGCATTAAAGAAGAAAACAAGAAAAAGTAAACTGCACATTTGACTGTATGACTTTTGTTTGACTTGGCTACTTCAGTTTTTCTTTCTCCATCATTGTGTATGGCATTTCCTTTTTCTAAATGATATAAACTTTGATTCCAATATAATTTCTCATGTAATTTTCTGCTGTGAATATGCTATATAAATGGAATTGAACCGTTTCATTAATTTTTATGACTGTAGTATTGGCAATATATAATATGTTGTATTAGGGGTATGTCATAATGAATGCATTTAAACATTAAAGCAAATTTCATTAATATGAAAAAGTGAAAAGTAAAATTTATATGACTGGTTTGCCAATTTATTACATGCTTCCTAGTTCTTTACTTCTTACTCTACTTGTATATAATTTTGTGTCCTTTCATTTTTTTTTAGATATTTTGAAACAAAACTTAACAAATTTGGCAAACAATACAACAAACCACTCTGCTATCAGGCACTTGTACTAAATCCTGAAAAAGTAAATTGCATTTTAACTTGTAGGCTGATGTTTATGTAAAGTTTAAATGCAGATGTGTTTTGATGTGTTAGCTTACTCGTGCTTACTGGTTCCCACTATGAAATTAAACTTGATAGTCATTGTGAGTTTTCTTTTATCAAAATCATATTGAATCACCTCCTTTTTACTCTCTGGGTGTTTCAAAAATGACCAATAAAACTTACAACTTTTTAAACACATACTGTGTATTTCAATCTGTCAGCTTGTCTTTTGCATATATTTACATAAAAACTGGAAACATGAAAAAAAGAATCAGAAATGCCTTTTCTGTATTTGCCATAGAGAGAAATATTACACACAACCAGGGCCACACATTGATGAACTCAAACAATAATAAACAAAAACACAATACAAACAATGTTACTGTTTTCATTGCTATGTTTAATTAGTGCCGAGGAGAAATAACATTTATTGCTATAATGACAGATGTTTAAGAAAAATTAATAAAAGACCATTGAACTAGTTTGAAAGATTAATCTCCCATATTGATGTAATTTATTTCACAATGAAACAGCTGTAGAAATACATGATACTGTTTAGCCATTCTATTCTAAAGCACTAAAGGGAATGTAAAAATCTAAAAGTAAAGAGAATATTCAATATTCTTAAGAATTGCTTTTACTTTACAAATGGTCCCAGCTACACTGCTTAGCAGCTCGTCTACACTGTATTAGCATTTGATTTTCAAATTAAGTTATGTAATCATCTTTGAACTTGTTTGAAGTAAATGAGAGTTGAGGATGCCAGAGCCTATCCCACCAGCATAGGGAGCAAGGCTGGAATAATTCTTTGAATGAATGTTAGTTTATTAAGGGGAACAGTCTCGCATGCATACACACTGACTCACACTGTGCCAGTATTCAGAAGTCCTAACTTGCATGTCTTTGAGGTAGGTGAGTAAGCAGGAGTACCTATAGAAAACCCACTGCAGACAGAGGGAGAATGTGCCAACTCCGAACAGATTGTGGCTTGGAACCCAGGGCCTTAGCACAGTAAAGCAGCTAACCACTGTACCATCATGATGGTTTATGTTCAGATTGTTAAATGATGTTAACTGTGAAAAAAGTAGATTCCATTTAATACAGTATCTGTAGAAGAGAGATGCCACAGGTCTTGTTTTGAAAAGACTAATTTTCCTAAGAAATAACTAATGATGTCAATGTTTGGATGAGAACCAGTTTTGTTTTTAAGGAATGTTGCACATTATTCATAGCCATTTGTCACATCTACTTTGACTTTTTTATACATTGCATTTAATTGATTTGAAGGGTATTGTCAAAACCTGTTATCTTTAAGCATATGTGTTTGTAAAACTTGCATTCTAACATCATAGTCAAAGTTACATATTTTACAAAATTCTATTTTGTAAAAAGTGTAATAGGATGTCCACATTCTTACCTTAAAGTTAAATACTTGACGCTTCTTACATATATGGTTGCTCTGCCTGGACTTTGGCTTTAGATATGTTTAATGCATCACCTAGCCCTCTGCCTTCAGTAGCAGTATTTTCTTGGTCAATCATAGAAGTTACAGACCTTTCTGGGTGCAAAACCATAAACCAGCCCCAGAGAGAATGTCAGTTAATGTACTGCAAGTTTAAATTGTGCACCTTTGTTTCATGCAAAGAGTGTCTGTTGTCTTCTCTTCCATGTCACAGACTTTTTTTTTACTGAGTTTGCAAAAGCGTAATTCATTTTTGATCATCTGCATTTTATTAGCAGCTGGAAGGAATATGTTATACAAAGAAACAGATGTTTTTAAACCTGCTTTATTTAGATATTTATTTTTTGGGTTTTAAAATAGTTTGCTTGACACATGTAGATGTATTGCAGTATATATATGCTTAAAATAAATGGTTAAGTGCAATCTTAGGCAGCATGTCGGGTACTGCAAATTATTTACTTTTTCTTGTTTTTGACAGTTCATTCAAAAGGCCTTTGTTATTAGCGAAGTTGGAGTAGTCATTTGACATTTCCTGGACAATCCGTTTGCGATTAGTAAGTTGCTGTCAGGCAGTGACTAATGCTTGTTCCATCATGGGTGATGCTAATATTGTATGCGTCACAGTGCCAAATAAATCCAGATGATCACACTAAGGACTCGGAAAAATGACTGGTTTTCTAGTGTTGTCTTTAACATAATTACTTTTGTGCCATTCTGGTGAACATGCGTACTACAGTGTTTGTCCTTCATAACGTGTGTAAACAGACGCGCAAGAGTATATACACTGAGACATCTGCCTCCAGGATGTGGAACATTAGTGCACAGCACCTAGCGTGATGTAAACAAAACGCTGCTGAGGAACATGGCTCTTTGTGTGTATGTTAAAGGTCAAATACAGATTTGTTTGTTTGGCATCAGTGCCTGACAACCAAAGCCTTAGTGAAACATTAGTCAAAGATTCATTTGTCAGGAATCATACTTGTTGAGATTTAATAAATCTAATCTTTCCATGCTTGATATAGTGTTAAGTGCAAATATGATTGTTCAAATTTAAATGAACTTATATTCACTGTCATAATTACTTTTGAGGCATTTTTTGTTATGATGTTCCAAGCACAAAAGGTGCACATTGCTGATACAAATTAGAAGTCAACTTTGTAATGATGATTATAGGGCCTTGTATAAATCTGTAAATGGCATTGTAATGCTTTTTAGATTTCAAAATTATTAGCAATCACAGTTAACAAAATTGTACCATGAAATGTTCCACTTCAGTACGCAGCGCAAGAATTCAATTTCTCCCAGCAAACAGACTTAATTTTCTATAGCAACTTTTTATGGTACCAATGGCACTTTCCTCTGTTATATATAAATTTTATCTTCCTGCTCATGTTAAATAACTTGATCAAGGTCATATGATGGCTTAGTGGTGGAAACTGAGTTGGCAATTTTTTGTTTCACAGTACAACATATTTTACTACTTTTCATAGGTGCCGTTATAACAGCATTGGATGTAATCATTGGCTGTATATTCTTCATTACACTCCTCAGAAAGACTTTATATAATTGTTTTTGTGTGGGTTTTTTAATTTTTGTTAGCAGGTGTTAATCTTCAGTATGTTATCTTTAAATTTATCTTTGAATCCATTTGCTTTCCTGTAACAAAAGCCATTGTTGTATGATTGTACATAGTTAATATTTAACTGTGTGAAGGGTTGTGTGGTCCACAGTTGGTAAGCAGAAGTGAAGTTGGCACCAAATGAAAGAGCGAAAATAGAACTGTCACTAATAATGGGATTGTATCATTACATGCAAGTATAGAAGAAATCCTTGCTTGTGCTGTGACTCAAAAATAATGAAAGTGAAAATGTGGTGTGGGACATCTGATAGATTAGAGAATCTCTAAGGCTATAGGAGAAGAACACAAACATTAAAATTGGAACGTCTGAATCACACTTTTATTGGAGTAAGTTTGAGAAGGACAGGCAGGTTCCATTCAAAGCTTAAACTGGCAGAACCTGGTCCTTGACTCTGATGAGAAGGGCTGCTTTCGGCTTTAATATAGTTAGGAAGGAAGCTGCCTGAGAGACTAAGCACTTTTGAAGGCTACATAGAAGTTGCATATAAAGAGATATCATGGCCATCTGTTGCCTAGTATCTAGAATTGAGAGGAAGAGTGTCTAGGTTTATTCTTAGGTAGTAGGGAGACAGACTAAAAACAGGAGGTGGGAGGGAGATGATTTTGACATGGTCTCAAGAAATGGGTTAGTTGGCAAGAAACCTTCACTGGACATTAACTTGTGAAGACAAACCCAGAAAGGCAGCATGGATTTGTTCTGTGCTTGTTTGTTTTACCACTTTGTATTGTCCTGTTGTGTGATATTTTATATCAATATACATATTTAAATTGAAACTTCCCCCGTTTTGCTATTTCCTTTGGCCAGAGGTGCGAAGAAGACACTCACCTTCTGGAAGTGCTGTAATTTGTTTCCCAGTTTTAATATAATGCTCTGGTTTGCACCTGTCAGTAAATTTAAAAGGTTATGCTTGCATGCAACAAATGCATGTTCTGTACTTGTTTTTTAAATACCACTAAATAGTATGCATAAAACTTCAATTTCCTATTAATCATAGCAATGCAAATGAAATAAGCTTGTTCTGTGCTTGTTTTTTTTTTCTTACTGTATACAGTCTGTTACAGTGTCATTACTTTAAGGTCTGAACCTGTATTAACTGGTATTATGGGCATGTTCAGTTATCTTTCTACTTATAATGGTTTTTAATGATCCAAACAGACACCTAATTTTAGACTGATATACACATTGCTCTTGTATAGGGGTTACAATTATTATTTTTATACTTTTTTTTTATTCATTCTGTACTTTTTAGTAAAATGCATGACATTTTGCAGCTGTAAAAGTCCTAATTTGCTAATGTTCAAATTTATTATTAACAACTAGTAACGGCGCAGTGCACGATAATGTGCAGTGAATGCACTTGACTTGAGCATTCATAGATTTCATTCTCTTTCTCTGTACGTTTAGCATCCATTTTCTCAGAGGTTGATGCGCTTGCTGCTTCCTGAGCAGCTATTCTTTTCTCCAGCCTAGTGACCCGCTTCTTCTCTTTTTTCGTCTGCATCTTTTCGCGTTAAAACTGATTAAGTCAGTGTTTGTGTTGCAATTACTTAGTATGTTTTCCTTAATTTTTCACTTAAGCTGGCACTTAAGTCTTCAATCTGCCTCAACAATGATTTAACCCTTCACATACCAAGGGGGGTCCTTGGAGGACCCCAGAGAGTGATCTTTGGTGATTCTGCCGTAACTATAACAACCAATTTATTCTTGATTTTTGTATGTGTTCCGGATCAGTTTAAGATAAATATTATATAATTAGACTTATAATGCGTTCTTTCAAAAAAACATAAAAACACACTTGGGGTCCTGGCAGGACCCCACTTGGTATACTATGTTACAAATTCGGATTGATTTATTTCTTGTTTTTTACAAGAATGTGAACGCTGTAAATTTTGAAAAATGGCCTGCCAACAAAGCTCAAATGACGACATTGTTCGGATGCTGGATCTGGAAGAGATGTGACTATGGACAATTTTTTTATGTCCGTGCCATCTGCAGAATTTTTGCTGCAGAAGAACATTACTATGACAGGAACATTGAGAGCAAAAAAGCCTGACATTCCTGCAATGATGGAAACTGCAAACGGTAGAGACCTTCTTTCATCAAAATTCATCTTCTCAGACGAGGTAGCAGTGGTCAGCTACGTCCCAAAGAAAAACAAAACAGTCTGTGTACTTTCCACTCCATTTCTTGATGATTCAGTATCCAGTGAAAGTCACAAGAAGCTCAATGTGATACTTGAATAGAACCATACCAAAGGCGGGGGGACCAGTGCAGACAAGTTGGTAAGAGAATATTCTTGTGCCAGACGTACCTCAAGGTGGCCTCTGAGACTTTTCATGAACATGCTTGATATTGGAGCCATAAATGCTTTCATAATTTGGATGTCAAAAAAGAAAAACTGGAGCCACCGCCAGAAAAATCGAAGATATCGATTCCTGTTGGAGTTAGGCAAAGAACTGACAAAACCCAACATTCTGCAGATGGCAAGCAATCCAAATGGTCTCCATCTTCCAGTTGTCAGAGCTATTGAAGCTGCGGGAGTATTTGTTGCGCGCAACACTACAGCTCAAAGCACACCATCAACATCAAGACAGTAGCAGATCCACAAGAGGGGAAGATGTTCATACTGTCTCAGAAGCAAAGACAGGAAAGTCAACACAGTCTGCTGTGAATGCAAACGTTTTGTCTGTGAGACACACAGGAAGACCAGCACAACTGTGACATGTGCTAAGGATTGTAGTGATGGCAACAAATGAATCTGTACCATTTGTTTTTGTGAAATTATATAACTGGTTTTACATGAATATTATACTGTATATAATCAGATAGAAAAATGTACACACTGTATTGTTAAAATTTTGTATTCAGATTTACAAACACACAAAAGTATACAATTTTATGAAGAACTAACTACTGTTAGCTAACTGCTGTTGAAATAAACAAAACATTTGATGCTCACAATGCTTGTATAACTGAAATATATTTTCAGATACCCAAAAAACCTAATCTGAGTAACCTTCCACAACAAACAGTTGAGAAATAATAAAAAAAAACATGGGGTCCTCAGAAGATCCCAGCTTGGTAATCAATGTTGATGACTTAGGCTTGGTATGTTAAGGGTTAAGATATGAAGAGGTAGGGGAAGTGACGGCGAAGGTGGTAGGGATGAAAACAGTGCTCGTACACCTGTGCTGCACGGCCTCTCTGCTGGCCACTGCCAAGAGAGGATTCTTCAATACAATAAAATAAAAAGAGGAATAACGTTGGAGGGCAATCATCATCCCTAAAGCGGATAGTAGATGTCACGTAGTATATGTGTACCAAATTTCAGGTCAGTAGGTCAAACGGTTTGCGAGCTACAGGTGATTTAAAATCCTGGAGAGACAAACGGACAGCCACGGTCGCATATTATATATAAAGACTAGCCATCCCCCGCGGCTTCACCCGCGTATTAGTGAAACAGGACATTGAGGAGGGCCCGGCCCAGCTCTCTACTCCTGATGTCACTCTTACCCCTCCCCTCGGCCTGCAGCCTCTGTCTTGGATTAGTGAGAATCTATGATTCTTAGTGCAATAGGAGAAGTAGCAAGAACAAAGGAATGTTCAAGCAAATTCTAGAAAAAAAAAAAGGTCTAAATCCGTTAAGTAGTTCTCTCATTCGCTAACTAAGCGGAGTTAAGGTTATGTAACCATACACATACCTTGCAGTGCATCAGACAATTTGTAGCCCTTGTGACTGACTAGATAGCTAATAATGACCTGCAAAATTAATTGCCTTAAATTTTTAATGTAGACTGAGACATCCTTTTAGTCTTTGTAAGCACAATACTTTATTACATTCAAAATATCTTAACATCTACAAGATAACTTCAGCTTGTCAGCATGGTTTTGTATTACAGATGCAGCAAGTAATAACCTGCCAAGCAGTTGTTTTGAAACCTATAGTAGTCAATAATGCCAGTTAATTTTTTTCCCCAAAAATTTTAAAAAATGTAGTTAAGATTGTTACTGCTTATGTAATCATGCTGTATTTGGACTTCCAAATAAATTCATGAGGATAAAAAAAAAACATTTGTTATTTTTGTTGCCATTAAACTTTTTGGTTTGCTGATTTATAATTACACCCCAAAAATGCATAACCTCTAGTTATGAAGTGGCACCAACATTAAATTTATATATTTACCTTATGAATCTAGAAGACAGTTAAGATGAAGATGCTGGATATCTAAAAATAATTTCAGAATTAACCTAATACCTCAGGAATTTTTGCATCTTTCTGCTTTATTACTATTACTTTATTACTACTACCTTTTTCCTGAAATCGTCCAGAAAGATGGGATAACTAGGATTCACTATTGGGTGGATGTATAAAAACCTCTAATCATGTTCAGCCTAACCATTCATCCATTGTCCAACCCGCTGAATCCGAACACAGGGTCACGTCAGCCTAACCAGTGCCTGCAATTTCTATTGAAGTCTCTTTTTAGCTTAGTGGAGTAGTTACACACCATCCAGGGCCAGCCCCGCCATACCCGTAATGTTGTCAGGATAAGCTTCAGTTACCCTTAACCCAGTTAGTGAATTAAGTGGGCTAACAAAGTGGATGGAAGAAGAATTAAAATAATGTTAAACAGTATTTATAGTTTGTTTTCATGTGAAAACCAATTTTCCTGAAACAGTGTTAGAAACTTAGATTAAACTGGTATGAAAACAATGGAGCAATCATTTTTTTTCACTATTACACGCTTTAAAGTCTGAAAACTCCTCTGCTAAAATTTGAAGCTGTGCTTTGACTTACTCAAAATACAAGTGGGTGGACTTGTGGCATTATCTTTGGATGTTTTTTTTTTTTTTCTTCAGTGCCTGAAACTTTTCCAGACGTTCTGTTATGACTGTCTAGAAACATGAGCAAGATAATGTAAGTCACAGCGAAAATGTCTGCTGTATCCTATAGAAATAAAATATTGCAGCTGGAAACATTTAATTGATTTTTGAGGTAATGGCTGGTTTCTTCCCAATATATAAATATTTTTCGTTGTGCTGATTTTTTTCATTCACAAGCATAACTATGTTATCTTTTATTGAATTAAAGCTGAGCAGATCAAAGAAAAGATGAACAATTAGATACAAAATTCAATGATATGACTTCAGCAGATTGTCTGTGGCGTTGAAATTTTATGTTTTACAAAGATATTGTAAAACTAATTTTAAAAAACTGGAAGAAAATATTCTTATATATACTGTACACAATAGAAGGAATAATGTATAAGTTTGTACATAAAATGAAGCCTTTGTTTCTGTTAATGGGACTACTTTAGGGAAGTAAGTGTCCTAACCATCAAATCTTGTATCCCTGTCAAAGAACAGAATAAACTCTTCTAAACTTCAGCTTATTTTTAGCAGCCTTGAAAGGATAAAATAAAAAATTAAATTTTCAATATATATTTGAAAAAAGTTAGAAAATTAGTTAAATGTATGTATAATTTTCTATGGTTTTATTACATTTTATCCATCATCATATAATGTCAATAAAATCATATTCAAGACTGCATTGTACTTGTTATAGAATGCTCAGGGAAGAATTTACTGATCAGTTGCCTCTATCAGCTAGAGTCATGCTTTTCCTTAACACTTTGGTCGCACACAGGGTATTTTGTTTGATTCATCTGTATAAACATTTCTTCTATTTTCCTCACTTCCACCAACAGCTCACCTTAACATTACATTTCCATTTACATGCATTATCATCATTAGAAGCCTTAAGAATATGTTAAAGCTACAAATGTTTATGTGCAACGTTATCAAAACATTCTTCTAATGATGTTTCACCTTGCCCAGAATAATAGTGCATTCATTGGGTTGAACAAAAATCCATTTATATAGATAACGTTGACTGACTCACTCACTCAGTTTGTCACTTACCTATTATCAAAAACATTATTTCTCCTTTAGTTAAAAGCTGATATTTGGCAGCAGGGCAGTATGTATCCCTTTAGAAAGGACATTTCTAATTTTTCAATGTGTAGGGGTGAAAACAAAAATTTAATTCCCTAAAATCTGAAAAATGCTTTGATTGATTTGATTGAAATTTGTTGATGTTATAGAAAAAAGAAAACGAGCTGGTCTGTATATTTTTTTTTTGTCGTCGGTACTAATAATGTAGTGAGTAAGCTGTAGTAATGCACCACACCCTTTTTTGGCTGAGTGCTAAGAAGGAATTCCACAGAAAAATGGGCTTACTGCTTTATGCAAATGAAGACTGATAGCAGAAGCAAAATGGAAGGATGAAAGCTTGGCAAAGCTCAAAGGAGACTTGGTTAGCAATTGTGCTGTAAAGCTCGTTCTGTGGCAATGAGCGAGATATAGAGGATAAAGTTGTATCATTGGGTCACTGCTTCTTACTCCTCGCTATATATTAAATACATATGAATTCAAGAGGGTGTGGGGTGGAAATATTTGTCCCCCTTGGATCATCAAGCATGCTTTTAAATATATTATTTACATATTCTTCGAAGAATGCTGTGGCAAGGCGTTAGGGGGTGTCATCTTCTTTGGTAAAATACATGCAATATTGCAGAGAACCAAGGAGTTTTCTTGGTGTTCACACTGCAATGTGATGCTACGCTCCAGTTTGCAAAATGGAAGTGCCCAAGCCCTAGGTATAATACAAGCAAAAAGCGATAGCATGCCTTGGTCAGTTTAAATGATTGTGCAGCTTAGTAAAGGTGTCTCCCACAGACGGAGTATTTTTTTTTTTTTTTTTTTATTTATTTAACAGAAGCCTTAATCCAAGGTGACTTGCAGAGCAAGTTTATAGTGCATACAAGAATGAAGGTGCAAGCATCAGAGCAACTGAGAACAGGATATAAAAGCAAGCACAAGGGAGTAGAACTACTACATAATTATAACTAGTTAGACCAAGACAAAATTTTTTGTCAGTACAACAGCAGCAATCCTGTAGGAGAGAAGATAAGCTGATCCAAAAACAGTTTCCTAAACAAAAGTAAATTGGGTGTAGTAAAAATAGGTAAAGGGAGATCTTTTCACAGCTTTAGAGCAAGAATGGAGAAACATTTTCCAGTCTTGACATGTCTTGCAAGAGGAGTGATGGTCAGTACACAAGTTGAGGCAGAAATCACAGCGACACAGGGAATGATGTGCTTCCGGGGTGAAGAAAAAGGATTTTTATCTGACCCGGAAGTGTCCCATGTCACGTGGACCGAGAAGGCGAAACACTTCCGGGTCGAGGACTATAAAGGACTGTGGGAAATCCCAGACGGATGAGCTGAGTTGGGAGGCAGGGTGGCTAAGCGTCTAGGAGTGGAGGATTGTTTATTATTGTAGTGATTATTGTTTATTGGAGTAGTGTGGAGTAGTGGTGCTTTGTGCACTTTATTATTGTATTAAATCATTTTTGGACTTTTTATCTGGTGTCAGATGTTTGGTCTGGGGGTTCAAGGGGTCGACAGCGCCTCTAATTATCACATGTGTAAACATCAAAGCTATATGAAATAAGTTAATGTAATCCATAATTCATTGTATATTCCTTTGATAAAAACCATTGAAAACTTTATAATGGTACACAGATTGCAGATCAAACCATTAAATTCAAATCTGATTGAAGCTATCATTTTTACAGACTGTGCTAAAGAGTTAAATTATATTTACACCAGAAAAGCAAGATTTGATCTACAACTAGAATGTTTTACTTGTGGAACTCCAGTGAACTAATAATATTAGCCCCTGCTTAAAAAAAAAAAAAAAATATATATATATATATATATATATAGCAAAATACCCGCGCTTCGCAGCGGAGATGTAGTGTGTTAAAGAGGTTATGTTAACATATATATATATATACATAAACATATATACATATATATACATATACACATCCACATATACATATATACATACATATACAAATTTACATATCTACATATATATAATTATATATATATATATATAAATATAGACATACATATATACATACATACATACATACATTCACATATATATATATATATAATATACTGTATATATACATATCTACTTATTGGCTCCTGTATTTAGGATATAGCGGGTTGGATAATGGATGGATGGACATTGGTATGCATAGCCGTATTTGGCCGTTTTCGTTTTTTTTCTTTCTTCAGTAATATTTCAGCAAACCTGGAGCTTGTCAGTTCAAATCCTGGTACTGACAGCACTGTGTGACCCTGAGGAAGTCACTTCACCTGCCTGTGCTGCAAAAAACAAAAGTAATGTAACAAATTGTACCTCAGATGTTGCAAGTTGCTGGAATAAAGGCATAAGTAAAATAGATAAATATATATTATACACATAGGAAGTATTCATTTATTTTCAGTTAAGTCATCTGCAGCAAACCTTTATAAATGAGGGTTTCTCCTTTTTAGATAGTGCAAACTGTTTCTTCTTCATTGAGGTTTTCTCTTGGAGAGCTTTTTTCATTTCATTGAAAATTAAAGGAGCAGCTGCCAAATTATGTAGCTTTCTTATTAATTTTTCAACATTGTGTAAAATAACTTTATAAAGTAACATAAAAGGTTTAAATACTGGTTATCCTTTTACACTAAAATATTAGTAAAGAGATACAAAAAAAGTAAAATATATATGTTCTTTTTCTTTAAGGAGATTAAATATTACTGAAGAAAGAAAAAAAAAAACTAAAACAGCCAAATGGGGCTATGCATACAAACTTAAAAGGTTTAAATAAAACAGAAATATACACTTTTATTTTTACTTGCTTAACTTGTGGAGGGTGTATCCTGTAGCAAAGCCCTAACTTTTTTCGTGAAAGCCCGTTTCAGTCAATAAGTCTTAAAAACAGGTGTAAAGATATTGACAATAAGCTACGCAAACCCACCAAGACATGGAATTGTTTAAATCAAGTATCATTACATCTTCCTTTCTTAAAGAGAAGTAAGGCAGTACTTATAAGCTTACATATATACAGTATATATATATATATATATATATATATATATATATAGACATATATATATATATATATATATATATAGACATATATATATATATATATATATGGTTTGAAAATAGTTTACTGTCAAATAAATGCAAAGAGTACACGACACGTGTTTCGCCCTCATTCTGGGCTCATCAGGTGTACACACTCCACTGCACTCCCTCTCGGGAATCGAACCTCGGACGTCAGCGTCAGAGGCGATGCCCCTAACGTTGCGCCACGGCGTGTGGTTCGTATATATATATATCTAAATCCCCACGAAGTACTGCTTTTAAATTTTTATTAAGAAGAAAAGCTTTTTAAATTGAGGGAAAATATCCCAATAGCAATTTGTTAAGGATCTGTTTTTTTGTGAAGTAGCCTTAACACAGCTTTTCTGCTGTTTTATAAACGAACGCCATATAAGGTCTTCCTTTTTCCTTGCTTCGCCAAGGAAGGAGCCTTTTTATTAAATCCAAGGGTTCTTCGCTTTTTTTTTGTTTGTTTATTACGATTGTTATAGTTCTGTTTGTATACGACATTGTCAGTTCAGCACTCAGGTTGTAATATGACCAAGCCGTGCAAGCTTACTGTTAAGAATGCAACGTATAGTTGTACATGAGAAAAGCAATCTTGCCTCAAATCAATGGCAACCTTTTGTAGGTCTAAAATTTAAAGTTTAGGTTTACACGGTGCTTTCTTTCCGAAGTACCTGCACTCATGAATATGTCTGTATGCGTCAGTCGCTCAAATCCCCGTGCTTCGCACCGGCGAAGTACTGCTTTTAAATTTTTATTAAGAAGAAAAGAAAACCTTTTAAAATT
This sequence comes from Erpetoichthys calabaricus, assembly GCF_900747795.2. NCBI lineage: Eukaryota > Metazoa > Chordata > Cladistia > Polypteriformes > Polypteridae > Erpetoichthys > Erpetoichthys calabaricus. The sequence continues at coordinate 216,863,892 of NC_041397.2, read as the reverse complement.
GAGGGAAAATATACCAATAACAGTTTGTTAAGGATCTGTTTTTTTGTGAAGCTGCGTTCACTCGAGTGATCACTTCGAGCTGACTTGCTGGCTAACCATAAGCGTTACCTGGTAGGTAACCACCCATACAATCAGATTGTGAATCAGACTACGAATGCCGTGAATGTAATTACCCCGATCTGCATGCTGTCAAATAAACGAACCACACGCCGTGGCGCAATTTTAGGGGCTTCGCCTCTAGAGCTGACGTCCGAGGTTCGATTCCCGTATTGGAGTGAAGTGAGTGGGTGGTTACCTACCAGGTAACGCTTATGGTTGGCCAGCAAGTCAGGTAACATCAGCCACGGTGCCTTCAGTTGTGAGAAGCAGATCATAGAATGGATGAAAAAAGTTTACTGTCAAATAATGCAAAGAGTACGCGACACCTCTTTCCCCCTTATTCTTGGCTCATCAGGCGTACACACTCACTGCACTCGCTTACGGTAATCGAACGTCAGCGCTAGAGGGGCTTCGCAGCGGTGAAGTATTGCTTTTAAATTTTAATTAAGAAGAAAAGAAAACCTTTTTAAATTAAGTCTTAAAAAGAGGTGTAAAGAGATTGACAATAAGCTACGCAAACCCACCAAGACATGCAATCGTTTAAATCAAGGCGCAAGTCGAAAAACACCATCCCATAATATTAGTTAACGATTAACACATTTCTATATGTATTGTAAGCATACAATACAACTGATAATATGTTGCGCTTATTTATCTGGTGTACTGACATTTTTGCGCGTTTAACGGCTGAAATCTAACGTGGTTTGTGCCCTTCAGAATGAAAAGAGTTTGCATTTACCTTTTTAATAAAAGGCGAGCTTTTAAGCCTGAGAAATCACCCCGTAAATGCACACGTTTAATTGCACATGTGTTAATATGCATGCTTACACAGTATTAAAAGACACTCAACAACTACACAGTATTAAAAGACAGTCAACAATTAACGTCATTTACCTTCGTTCCCGCGTTTGACTTGTGCTGTAAATCTGTTCTTCGTTTTCAGTTCACGTGATTACGTAGGAGGCGTAATACGTGATGACGCGATACGTGACTCCGCCTCCTCCATTAGAGTATATGGACAAAAAACAGGTTCCAGTTATGACCATAACACGTAGAATTTCGAAATGAAACCTGCCTAACTTTTGTAAGTAAGCTGTAAGGAATGAGCCTGCCAAATTTCAGCCTTCTACCTACACGGGAAGTTGGAGAATTAGTGATGAGTGAGTCAGTCAAACAGGTTCCAGTTATGACCATTACACGTAGAATTTCGAAATGAAACCTGCCTAACTTTTGTAAGTAAGCTGTAAGGGATGAGTCTGCCAAATTTCAGACTTCTACCTACACGGGAAGTTGGAGAATTAGTGATGAGTGAGTCAGTCAAACAGGTTCCAGTTATGACCATTACGCGTAGAATTTCGAAATGAAACCTGCCTAACTTTTGTAAGTAAGCTGTAAGGAATGAGTCTGCCAAATTTCAGACTTCTACCTACATGGGAAGTTGGAGAATTAGTGATGAGTCAGTCAGTCAGTCAGTCAGTGAGTCAGTGAGGGCTTTGCCTTTTATTAGTATAGATATATATATATATATATACATATATATATATAATATGCGAAAAGATGCCAATGAAAGAAGAGAAGAAGTGGGCTGCTAGGGTGGAGAAAAGAAGAGCTGCTCAGTAAGCAGCAAGCACATCAGCGACCAAAAGCAAAAAAAAAAAGTTTTTGTAATTTGTGTTTCAAGTTCCTGTCTCTCTGCCTGCCTTCTGTTGGGTTACCTGTACTTATTCATTTTGTCCTGGATCGTTTCGTGTTTGGCGTCTGCATTGTCTGCCGTCTGTCTGTGTACATGAGGACTATAAGTGGATTCATGGCCATCCTGCAAAGAAAGAAGCGCTCCTGAACCCGTCTTCACCATTTCAGGAACTAGCGGTAGGACTATCTTTACATTCCCATTCAACGTGCGGATCTCTGGACTGTCTAGTTTCATCATTACATTTCATCCGTTGCCATTTTTCATGATTTACTGTGTGTGTTTTGTTGGTGCTTTGTTGTACTTAATGTGTAATTGCTGTAAGGGGAACAGGGGTGGTATCTTTGTTTTTATTTATTTCATTTGTTTTCATTACATTCTTTATTTGCTGTTTGATTACCGGATTGCTTTGTTTTTGTCTCTGTTTGTGAGTGCGTGTGGGTTGGGTCAAGGCTGGGGGTGTCCCTGGAATCTCCACCATAAAAATAAATAAATCGCCGTCTTCTCGAAGGTGTGAATCTTAGCGGCACCGGACTGCTACAGCGTTATTCATTTCTCCTTGCTGCCGATTGACTGTGATGCATCTCCAGCTGAGTGTTCTTGTGTTTTCCGTTTTGTTCCTCTTAACCCTTAAACCGCCACAACCAGCTATAGTCATTTCCCAGTGCCATTTGCGAGCACGCAGGAGCTGATCAGTCAGTGCCGTACATTCATTAAGCAGCCAGCAAGCCCTAGAAGACACAGACGCTCCTCAAAAAAACCCTCTTAACAAATGCTGATAGAGTACTTTCACATTCTTCCCTTACTTGCTGGGCTTACTTGCGGCTGCTCTGTTGCATGATATGCTTCTCGCGCAACGCTACGCATATTTAAAAGCCTGAACAGCACCTGTCCTTTTTGGATGATTGCTTTGAACCTTCAACTCTTGTCAGGCTTTCCGACCAAGACGACAGGACTGGACCGGGGACTATGAGTTTCCTCTATCACACCTAGTCCCAACATTCGCTTGTTCTCCAGCTCCACTTTTGCTCTTTTTGCCTCAGGAAGTCTGAATGGGTAACACTTTATTTTAAATGTCAAACAAAGTTGAATTCAATTGTTCTCTCTTTCGCTAGCTAAGTGGAGTTAAGGAACACGCCCCGAAGCTGGTGAGTGAGTGAGGAAGGCCCCTCTCCTCGGTCCTCTGCATGTCTCTGGGATTTGTGCAAATAAATCCGTACCGCAAGCGAACTATGATTCTTAGCGCGGTGAGGGAAGTCACAAAATCAACTGGAATGTTCAAGCAAATTATAGAAAAAAATCCCAATCTAAATCCTTCAAGTAGCTCTCATTCGCTAGTTAAGCGAGGGTAAGGTACACACCCCAAGACTGTAGCGTGAGTGAGGAGGGCCCCGCCCCATAAATCGGAACCGCAAGAGAACAATGATACATAGCGAAATTAGAGAAGTTGCAAAATTAACTGGAATGTTCAAGCAAATTATAGAAAAAAACCCGCTCAAAATCTGTTAAGTAGTTCTCTCGTGAAAAGTGGGCAGACATACAAACAGACATTGGATGTTATATATTATATATATATCTGTAAACTTTCAAAATAATGAGCAGTTAATGTCTCAACAGCTTTCTCAGCATTTCTGGAGCTTAGTAGAGCCAGATAACTATAACAATCTTCACCAAGCAGCTCTAAAAATGTCTACTTTGTTTGGGTCTACAACACCTCTGTGAGTCTGCCTTTTCTGACATGAATGTCTTGAAATCAAAATTCAGAACATGACTGACAGATGAACATTTAAATGACTCCATAACAGCGAACCTAAGTGGCTACACTCCACCATACACCTCTCTTGTTGACTCCATGCAGTGCCAGTCATCTGACTGACTAAAAAACACATCACACTTGCAACTGGACATGTGAATACTCTTGTGAAGTGAAACAGTGACATGTAACAAAATGACAAATGAATAAGTAATATCTGTGTATTTGTAATTGCATTGTTTTCTTTTGACAGCATTCATGTTTTAATCCAATAGTGTGAGATACACTAGAAAATGCATACAGACATACAAAATACACTTGTAGGTGAACTAAATATTTTTTGCGATGTTTTAATGCAAAATGTGAGTTGTGGACACCAACATTTTGTAAATGTTCAGGCAAAACAAGCTTATTCAGTTTATCAGTCAGTCAGTCATCTTCTGCTGGAGCCAATCCCAACCAGCACAGGGCGCAAGGCAGGAACAAATTCCCGGACAGGGCGTCATCCCACCGCAGGGCACACACACACACACACACACACACACACACACACACACACACACACACACACACACCAAGCACACACTAGGAACAATTTTGAATCGCCAATGCATCTAACCTGCATGTCTTTGGACTGTGCGAGGAAACTGGAGCACCCAGAGGAAACCCACGCAGACATGGGGAGAACATGCAAACTCCACGCAGGGAGGACCTGAGAAGCGAACCCAGGTCTCCTTACTGCGAGGCAGCAGCGCTAACCACTGCACCACAGTGCTGCCCTATTCAGTTTGTTTGGGTTGAAATAAGATATGACAGCAAATGTTAGAAAACGTGAGTAGCTCTCGGCCATTTTCATTTTGTAAAGGTAGCTCTCAGGGGGAAAAAGGTTGGAGACCCCTGGTATAATGTGTGATGGCTGAAGTCCAAATATCAAATAAACACTTTCACAAAAGGTGCAAGTATAATATGAAAGCTTCCGTGGTGCAGCGGTAAGAACTGCTGACTTGTAATCAAAGGGCTGCCGGTTCAAAACTGGTTGCCTCAAAAATTTACCGTTTTTGAGTAGTGAGCTGCTCTTATTGTTAATATTATACAATAAAAACATACATTTGATTTGTGTCTCTAACAGCTGGTATAGATTTATAGTACTTTTTTTTTTCACTTTTATTCTCTCAGTCACGATCACGATACAACCCCCCCAAAAGAAACCCGTGCATGCCTTGTACAGTACCTGTGCATTGATCACCACCAGGTCAAGCATGTTGTAGCACATAGCAACTGGCCACCTGAATGTTCCTGCTCGCACTAAATAAGCTCACGGCTTCTGGTCCATGATGTTAACACAGCACTAGGGAAAAAAAGAAAGTGACAAATATATGTGACACTTTGAAGACATCATTTTATGACCTGAATAGTACCAATCAGAAAATATTGTTATTTTAAAACAAATAGCGTTAGATCGGATGTAAATTTATGGTACTTGTAAAAGTTAACTTTGTTTTCAGTTTTATTCTGTCAGTCACGTTCACGCTTTAAAATCTGATCCTAACTAACAGTGTCAGCATAAATTTACACCCAATCTGATGCTGTTCGTTTTCAAATAACTAGCCAACCCGCGGCGTACCATACGCTGCATAATCAGGCCGCTTTTTTAATGATTTTTAAGCACAGGGAGAAAATTAACATTTGAAAAATCGGAAATGTAATAAATCACCAAGAAAAGTAACATTTCATGTGCCCACCCCCAACTCGTCACCTGAGTCATTTTCCTCTTTGCACAGTCCATATGCACGTGAAAGTCACGTAGACTTTTCATTGTTGTTTGCGGTTTTGGCTGCTTTCTATATATAATCCACCAAGTCATCCGACCATGGTAGTACCGAGGGGGGGCGTACAAAGGGCAGGGACATAATCAGTGCGAGCGTATGAGCCGCTAGCCATGTTTTTGAAAGTTTGGCCCTGTGCCTTATTAATTGTCATCGCAAAGGCAAGTCTAACAGGAAATTGTCTTCGTCTTAAAGTAAAAGGCAAATTATCCGCG